>NC_046157.1:29738641-30038641 GCF_011064425.1 Rattus rattus | reverse complement strand
TTCCTTCCATTCTCTTGGGACTCCACCAAACCTTATAACTGACCAAGCTTTCCTTTTTCTCATCATCTCTTTATGTCATCATCTATACCTGAAAATGACTTCTACGAGTGACCACACCTGGAAAACACTCAGGTAGGTGAATCGTACGATCCTTTCTGACCTCCTCCTTTATGATCTGCATCTTCACCCTCAGCATAACAGCCCTCTTCTTACCTCAGTTCTATCCACTGGAGCCTCCCACTCTTGGTTCAGATCCTGGACCTCCTGGTCCTTTCATCCCTGTCTGTCCAAACAATTCACTGCTTTACTGCAACCTACTTACAGGATCCTCTGTTTCCACTACATGTCCAACTCCCTGAGACCACCAGGTGTGAACAGGATTTCCTGAAGCCTCTCTCAGCCTCTTCTCCTAGGCTACCTCTATTCCTTTATGCCACTCACAGACATGCAGAAGGATTCCTAACCAGTCTACCCACAGCAATCACACATTTCTAAAATCCAAAGAGGGCAATAGAAACCAAAGAACACCCACCCAGTAAAACCAAGAGTAGATATACTTTACTTATCCTAACCACAGATACCTAGACATGAATGCAAAAAATACAATGATTAACAATCAGGACATTAAGTCTCATGCAGAACCCAGTAACTCAACTATATAAATGTAATACTACTGAAACACAAGACAAGGGCCTCAAAATAGCAATTGTAAATATGTTCAAAGACCTTAAAGAGGTTATACATAAATTCCATAATGAAGTCCGTGAAAATGCAAACAGTGGAGTGAAATAATGAAAAGAATGAAGTAGAAATAGAACCATTAAAGAACATCAAAACTAAAAGAAAATAGGAAATGAAAAATTTAAGAAAGTCAAACAAAAATCTCAGGGATAAGTCTCACCATAGGGTATCAAAGCTGAGAGAGAGAATATCAGGTTTTGAAGACAAAATGAAAGAAATGGATTCCTCTGTCAAAGAAAATGTTAAATTAAAAAATTCTAGTCACAGAATACCAGGAAATCTGGGACACTATGAAATGACCAAATTTCTTAATAATAAGAATAGAGGAAGGAGAAGAAAACCAAAGTCAAGGGCCCAGAAAATATTTTCAATAGAATCATAGAAGAAATTTTTCGTAATCTAAAGAAAGAGGTATCAATAAAGTTACAAGAAGTATACAAGTTGCCAAATAGACAAAATCAGAAGAAATAATTCCCCTAGTCAAAAAATTATAAAAACACTAAATATACATGAAAAAAGGACTATTAAAAAACTATAAGGGAGAAAGACCAAGTAATGTATAAAGCCAGACCCACTAGACTAACACTGGACTTCTCAATGGAGAATCTGCAAGCCAAAACCACCTGGATAGATGGTTGACAGAAGCTAAGAGACCACCAATATTAGCCCAGATTAGTATTCTCTGCAAAAATATCAATTACACTAAATAGAGGAAGAAAACTATTCTGTGATAAGATTAAATTTAGGCAGAGGCAGCAAATCTCTACAAACCTAGCTCTACAGAAGGCACTAGAAGGATAACTTCATTCTGAAGAGGTTAACCATATGCAAGAAAATACAAAAAATCGGAGGTGGCAAGGTGATCCACACAACAACAACAACAATCAATAATCATTCTTTATAGGTAGCCTCTAAAACTATGGCCTCAATTCCCCAATGTAAAAAGGGCAGAATAACAGATTGAATTAAAAAAGAGTCTATATATTTTTTTTGGTTCTTTTTTTTTTTCGGAGCTGGGGACCGAACCCAGGGCCTTGCACTTCCTAGGCAAGTGCTCTACCACTGAGCTAAATCCCCAACCCCAAGAGTCTATATTTTTGCTGCATCCAAGAAACAGAGTTTAGCATCAAGGATAGACATCTCCTCAAGGTAAAAGGATGAAAGAAGATATCCCAAGCAATAGAACAAAGAAGGAAACAGGTATAGCAAGTTTAATATCTGACAAACTAGACTTCAAACCAAAACTAATCTGGAGAGAGAACATGTGCATACTACAGACTTATCAAGGAAAAACTCCATCAAGAGGACATTGCAATTCTTAATATCTATGCACCAGACACACAGGCACCCAAATTGATAAAGGAAACACTGCTAAACTTAAATAATGTATATTGACCTTCACACAATAATAGTAAGAGACTTCAATACCACACTCTCACCAAGAGATAGGTCATCAAAATAAAAACTAGAGAAATGCTGGAGTTAATTAACATCATAAGCCAAATATACTTAACAGGTATTTACAGAACATCATTTCCAACACAAAAGAATATACCTTTTCAGCAGCTCGTAGAACTTTCTCCAAAATTGACCACATACTTGGACACAAAGTAAGTCTCAACAGATATAAGAAAATTTGGATGCATTCTGCAACATATGTGATTACTGTGGATTGAAGCTAGATATCAACAACAGAAACAACAGAATGTTTACAAACTCATGGAAACGTAACAACTCAATAATTAATGAAAAATAAGTCAATGAAGAAATTAAGAAAGAAATTCAAAACATTTTAGAATTGGATGAAAATAAAAACACAGCATATTCAAACCTTGGGGACACGATGAAGGCAACTTTGTATTACTAAAACTCTTATACTTAAAAGAAATTGGAGAGATCTCATATTAACAACTTAATGACAAGCATGAAAGACCTAGAAGAAAAAGAATAGCGAACACCCAAAAGGAGATGATGGCAAAAAATAAAGTCAAGGCTGAAATCATAAAAGTATAAATTAATAACCAAAAACAATACAAATAATCACTAAAACGAAGCAACTTAAACAAACCTATAACTCCTAGTAGTGTAGAAGCAGTAATGAAAAGTCTCCTAACCATAAGAAAAGAAGGAAAAATAAAGGAAGCCCGGGGCTTTAGTGTAGAATTCTATCACACCTTCAAAGAATAATGAATGCTAATACTTCTCAAATTATTCCACAAAATGAAAAAGAAGGAACATCGCCCAATTTATTTCACAAAGCCAAAACTGCTCTGATACCCAGACTATATAAAGACTCAACAAAGCGAATTACAAACCAATATTCCTTGTGAACACACATGCAAAAATTCTCGATAAAATACTTCCAAACCAAATCCAAGAACACATTAAAAAGGTCACCCAACATCAACAAGTAGGCTTCTCCCCAGAGATGCAGAGATGACTTAACACATGTCCGTTGACAGATGTAATATACATCATAAACAGACTGAAGGCTAAACCCATATGTCATCTCTTTAGAGGTAGAAAAGGCCATCTCATTAGATGTAGGCCATAATAAAGGTGATTTACAGCAAGCTCACAGTTAACATCAAGCTAAACAGAAATACAAGCATTTCTACTAAATTCAAGAACAGGACAAGGTTATCCATTTTCTCTATACCTATTCAATAAAGTACATGATGTTTTATTAAAATGATAAGACAACGGAAGGAAAACAAGGAGATGCAAATAGGAATAAAGGAAGTTAAAGTATCTTTATTTGCAGATGATATGATGGCGTATATGAGTGAGCCTAAAACTTCTACCAGAAAGCTCCTATACCTGATAAATGCCTTTAGCAAATTAGTGGGATACAAATTCAATACATAGGTATGAGTAGCCTTCATATATACAAAAGATAGGTGGACTAAGAGAAAAAAAATCAAGGGCTGGAGAGATGGCTCAGCGGTTAAGAGCACTGACTGCTCTTCCAGAGGTCCTGAGTTCAATTCCCAGCAACCACATGGTGGCTCACAACCATCTGTAAAGAGATCCGATGCCCTCTTCTGGTGTATCTGAAGACAGCTACAGTGTACTTATATATAATAAATGAATAAATCTTAAAAAAAAATCAAAGCAATAGTACCCATCACTATAGCTGTAGGCTTATATTTTTCGAAACCTACTTTAATAATTGTACTTAAGTGTTTTAACCCCCTCTAGCCCACCCCCCACCAGAGGTAGTAGAAAGGAAAGGTTAATAGGGCAAAGGAGGATGTGGACCTCTTTAGAAATAGTTCTTTGGGGTGAATCCAAACTGCATTGTCAGGATATCAGCATTCAGTTCCCATGAATCAGCAGCAGCAGCAGCAGCAGCTCTATCCACTCAAAAATACTATTCACAACGGCAACAGCAGCTTGATCCAGAAGAAACTGTGAGGTTCTGCTAATCAGCCTGAGTCTGCTGAAGTGGCAAGAACCTTCTGGAACGCCATCAGAAGTTCTTTGGTGCATTTCTCTCTACAAAATCACAACAGATAAAAATCAGCAAAGAGTGCCAAGAAGAACCAATAGCATTTTCAGTAAAGACCCATGTCAGTAAAGACCAGCCAAGACCAGCAACAAGTGGAAAGTAGCACAGGTTCTGTTGATTGCCAAGCTGACAAATTTTAAAATGGAAATATATTTATTTATAATGCAAAAAAGAGATAAGGAACAGACTAAGTTTGGCCAAAAGGTGATAGAAACAGAACTCCAAGAAAAATAACAACATTTCTTCTTGAAATTCCAAAAGCAGGAAAGAGTTGAGACAGGCATGTAGTTGCACCAACTACTGTTTCAAATTTAGAATTCAAATCATGGAAACAACTTTGCAAATATCTAATCATGAAGAGAATGGGGAGAAAAACCAAAAATACAACAAAAATGCATCCAAAATATGAAAAATTATCTCGGGAAAAGAGTACAGTTCAGCGATGAATTCTAGAACCACACAGAACTAGCTCCATCATTCTAAAAGAGGAAAAGATACTAAAGAATTTTGAATTTAATCAAATTATCTTCTACATGTGAGAAAAAGAGAAATGTTCTGTGTGGTACATCAGTAGTGTTTAAATGTGTGGTTCTTCTTACATTGAAAAAAAATTAAAAAAAAATGCCAACAATATCATTCTAGCTGCAGAGACAGAAATCTAAATCCACACCCAAGAGAAGGTGGTTCAGGGAAGAAGAGAAACAATGAATTCTTAAAGAAACCTCAGAAGCTTTCATTGCTCACAAGTGACTTGGATGCTTGTGTGTCGTCATGCATCAGTTTGGCTTCATTCCTCATGGAATTTCTGAATCTCTTGTTTCCAGAGATTTCTAGCACTATAGACAAGTGTTCACCCTAAGCGAGAAATCTATTAAGTAAAGAAATGATCCTTATTGCTGTCAAGATTGAGAGCCAGGAGCACATATAAGACCTTCCTGGAAGCTCTTCCCACCCAACAGCTCTGAACACTGTAGCTCCATCGTCTACCTGTTCAACATGTACCAACATTTCCATCAGGAAAAAAGCCAAGATCAATTTCTGTGAATCATTCTTCTTTAAGGTCAGGAGGTAGTTTCGTCTGGTGTTCATGCCTTCAGTGTTACATCTTCTTGTCACAAAGAGCCACAAGAACTAAGCTGCCTATTATGTCTGATGTACCCTAGAAGAAATACCGAAGGAGAATAACATACACAGTTAGAGTCACCTTAACCAAGCATGGCTGAAATCCAGATAAGTCTGAACATGAGACGACCCATTAGAAGACTCTAGCCTGACTCTCATTGTAGCCCAAATCTAATATGTTTATTTAATAAGCCAGTAGCTTATAAAATATTTCTTTTGAAGGAATATTCTTTAAATCCATTTACAAATTATTTTGAAAAAGAGAAAGATCTTTTTTTCCTCTGTATTTAAAAGTGCCAAATATGTTTAGAGTTTCTGGATAATTGTGACTAATCCTCTGCTTGTAAAAATATGTAATTTCTATTAAATTTTTGTAATATTTCCTTAAAACAAGGCATACTCACACATCAAAGAAACCAGTTACAGAATAAAATATTTGGACTTAAAATGTCAGCATAGACATGGAGGCTAGAGTATCAGGAGTTCGAAGACAGTTTTTTCTACTGAGTGAAACTAAGTCAATCAAGGCTACAAAAACCTTGTCCCAAGTAAACCATCCAAACTAATGAAAACTGGAATGTAGGAATTAGAATACAACCACAATGCATGGCGGATAGATTTTGCTTTGAAGACAAGAGCTCATCAACAGAAGGGGCATCTTGGAGTGTCATGTAGATTGATGTTTAGGGATCATGACAAAGTAAGGACAAGAGTGTTTCTAAAACTACTTTAAATCTTCCTTTTTTTATCTTAGAAGAGTTGTCACTTGGGTAAGATAAAGTAATTGCATTATGCGTAAACCATGCACATGTCCCCCTTTCCCAGTACTTGTGAGTATTTTCCACATTTGCTGGTACGGCAATTCATTGTGCTTAGAATATAGAATATCCAAGAAAAGATTAGAATTTACCTATTTTGAGTATAAATATTTTATGACTTTTAATTTTATCCTCTGGGTGTCAATCCAATTATCTCATTTTTCTGCAAACTGGAGGTATAGCCCATCCACAAAATCAAATCAACTTCTCTCGAGCACATGTGCTGATGGGCATGTTGGATCATTCATGGGGCTATATCATGAGGAATTAAACAATGACTAATATGAATTAAGAAGAGTGATCACTAGTCAAGATCAGGGTAGAATGTGGTCGTGAATATCTATTTGTACCAAATCTTAAAGGACCTGCAGAGATGTAGAAAAACAGAATAAAAGAAATAATTTCATCGCTTTGGTATTAGGAAATATTAGAGTGTGTAGAAGAATTCGCAGACTACACTTGCATTTGCACATTGACACTATCTAGAGGTAGAATCAGAAATCCAATGGTGGCCTCAGCTACACTGATGATTACATGCCAGCCACCTTGGGACTGCATGTGACCCTGCCTCAAAAGAAAACAAAATCAAACCTTAAAGAAAGAAGGCAATAGGAATTAAGTCTGAAACAATATACATGCCAAGAGACCCAAATATGGGATGAAAATGGAAATGAATAGATGTGGAAGGCTATAGAGGTGTAAAGAGTTCATGGGCACTAGGTTATCGGGATTGCTATAGAGACAGGATACAAATTGTTTCGTTGCATCTTCTCTTAAAGTAGAACCCAACCCTAGTTTTAAGATTCTGTGGCTATGGATGTGATTAAAAAGACATGCTGAGGTAAAATGGGAGTGGGAGAGTGGGTGGAGGAGGAGCCTCATAAAGGCAAAGGGGAGGGGACAGAGGGGGAGTATAAAGAGGAACACAGTGAGGACTTTACTATGTCAAAAGACAGATGGTGGCACCTGTTCAGTGTTCTCTACTTAGGAAGATTTGAGAACTTAAGGCAAAGATTTTCAACTTTTAGATAGAAAAGACAATGAAGAAAACAAAAGAGATAAGTCTGGGAAGAGGCTTAAGCTAAAACCAAATTGAATAGGTTTTAAAATGTCCCACAGTGCCCGCGTGGTCTGCTCCTCTAGTTCACCTAGGATAATGGCGACAGCTGAAGTACTGAACATCGGGAGAAAGCTCTATGAGGGTAAAACAAAGGAAGTCTATGAATTGTTAGGCAATCCAGGAAGAGTCCTCCTGCAGTCCAAGGACCAGATTATAGCAGGAAATGCAGCTAGAAAGAACCACCTGGAAGGCAAAGCCGCCATCTCCAATAAGATCACCAGCTGCATATTCCAGTTGTTACAGGAAGCTGGTATAAAAACTGCTTTCACCAAGAAATGTGGGGAGACTGCTTTCATTGCACCCCAGTGTGAAATGATTCTAATTGAGTGGGTATGCCGAAGAATCGCCACTGGATCTTTTCTCAAAAGGAACCCTGGTGTGAAGGAGGGGTATAAGTTTTATCCACCAAAAGTAGAGATGTTCTTCAAGGATGATGCCAATAACGACCCACAGTGGTCTGAGGAACAACTCATCGCTGCAAATTTTTTTTTTGCTGGACTCATTATAGAGCAAACTGAAGTGGATATCATGAGTCATGCCACATAAGCTATTTTTGAAATTCTGGAGAAATCCTGGCTGCCCCAAAACTGTATGCTGGTTGATATGAAGATTGAGTTTGGCGTTGATGTAATCACCAAAAAGATTGTTCTTGCTGATGTCATAGATAATGATTCCTGGAGACTATGGCCCTCGGGAGATCGGAGCCAACAGAAAGACAAACAGTCTTATCGGGATCTCAAAGAAGTAACTCCGGAAGGATTCCAGATGGTAAAGGAAAAACTTTGAGTGGGTTGCAGACTGAGTGGAGTTGCTTCTCAAGTCCGTCAGTGAGTGCAGGGTGGTAGTGCTGATGGGTTCCACCTCTGACCTTGGTCACTGTGAAAAAATTAAGAAGGCTTGTGGAAATTTTGGGATTCCATGTGAACTTAGAGTAACATCTGCACATAAAGGACCAGATGAAACTTTGAGGATTAAAGCAGAATATGAAGGGGATGGCATACCTACTGTATTTGTCGCAGTGGTGGGCAGGAGCAATGGACTAGGCCTAGTGATGTCTGGTAATACTGCATATCCGGTTGTCAGCTGTCCCCCAATCACAGCAGACTGGGGTGCTCAGGATATGTGGTCATCTCTTCGACTGCCCAGTGGTATTGGCTGTTCAACTATACTTTCTGCAGAAGGATCAGCCCAGTTTGCTGCTCAGATATTTGGGTTAAACAACCATTTGGTGTGGGCCAAACTTCGAGCAAGCAAACTGAACACGTGGATATCCTTAAATCAGGCTGATAAGAAAATCAGAGAGTACAATTTGTAATAAAGCAATTTAATTCATAGGAGAAAAGTTACATATTCCTAGTTTGGATTTAAAAAAAAAATCAAGCAAAATGATTTCACATCAGAGAAAACAATTCAGTTTACTAAGGAGCAAATGGCCCTCAACGTTTATGAGTTGGTACATTGTCAGTGGATATTATTAATATTTTCTAGCTCTATGTAGTGATATGTCCCTGTAACCTTAGCACTTTAGAGGATCACTAAATTCAAGGTCAGCCTGAATTGTGTATTGAGACCCTGTATTTGCTGGGGAGGGAATCTTGGCACGACATTGCTAAATTACACCTCGCTTTCTATATAGTCATTGTTGGGTAAATATGTAATTATGGAACTGGAGCAATGTGTCTGTGGTTCAAGAACCAGTATGGTTCTCCTGCAGATGCCCTGAGTTTGGCTCCCAGCATCCATGTAGACTGCCTCACAATAAGCAACATTTAACTCAGAAAAAAATAAATAAATAAAAATAAATAAATAAAATGTCCCACAGTAAAGTTTGTAGTTAGTTTACCTTCAGCTAGGTTTATGTATCGGGAAATGTTAGAGTATAAGGGGCGGGGAGGGGGGAGGAAGAAAAGGAGAGAGAGAGGGAGAGAGAGAGAGAGAGAGAGAGAGAGAGAGAGAGATCTCAGTAGGCGGAGCTGGTTGCTGCCGACCCTGTTGATTTGAGTTGTGCCCTTGTTAATTTAATGATAGAAGGAAGAGGACTGAATCCATCCTCTGTTCTCCACGGCAACACCATGGCACATCTAGATGCACACATGCTCGCACACACACTAATAAGTGTAACAAAAAGGTTTCGAGAGAAAAGCTGTGGACTGAGAGAAGAAGAGAGATATGAGCAAAGCATGTTACAAAACCAATTTCTGTATAACAGAATTCAGGACATTGAGTAAGAATGTCCTGAGTAAGTAATTAATAGGAACTAGATTAACCAGAGTAGAGAAATCAATCCTGGCAAGTCTACCATCAACCTGCAATCAAATCCAGGGCCAGGCAGGCATGCCTCTGCAAGTGATATCTAATATCAGCAAGAAGAAAGGATCCCTACCTTTATTTTTTTATTTTTTTATTTTTTTGGTTCTTTTTTTCCGGAGCTAGGGACCGAACCCAGGGCCTTGTGCTTCCTAGGCAAGCGCTCTACCACTGAGCTAAATCCCCAACCCCGATCCCTACCTTTAAAATAAGTTTGGCAGAGCTAAGTGTCAGAAGAAACCTTCCACAAGCTAAGCAATGAGATATGGGAAAAGAGACCAGGGCCAGGAATATGGGCTTACCAGACTAAGACAGGAAAAGAGGCCAAGAGACAGGGCCAAGACAACAAGGCGGATCCTCTTCCTGTTACTTTCCAGGGGTAAGGGTGAGAGATGGCTGGAAGAAAAATATTTTGTAACTAAGATGTGTAGCCAGGTTGGCTTTTCAAGCCACAGAATTCTGGTGAGCAATTCTCCGTGTTTACTAATTCTTTTTCTTAGACTGGAATTAGCTAAGGGTGTTTTCTATTCCTCACTGAAACACTATGAGAAATAGTCTCAATATCCAACTATCCTTCGGTCCTTGTGTGCCAAGGGGTGATGGGCACTAAGAATGCTTTGGAGCCCATTGTTGAGAGGTGAAAGAAGCAGAAGTAGGTTGATTTTTTTTTTCAGGCCAAGACTTTGCTGTCCTTGGCTAAGGATGTAGCCCCAGGCTTAAAGTCTGACTTATCCCAACCACCCACAAAACTTTTGACCCAAAAGTTTTCCTGTCTAAAAGAAATGCAGGAACAAAGATGAAGCAGAGACTGAAGGAACAGCCAACCAATAACTAGCCCAACTTGAAACCCATCCATGGGCAAACACCAATTTCTGACACTATCAATGACATCCTGTTATGCTTGCAGACAGGAGTTTAGTATAACTGTTCTCTGAGAGGCTCTACCTAGCAGCTGACTGAAGCAGACACAGATATTCTCAGCCAAACATTGGACAGAGGTCAGGGAGTCTTATAGAAGAGTTGGTGGAAGGACTGAAGGCCCTGAAGGGGATGGGAACTCCACAGGACTACCAACAGAATCAACTAACCTGGACCCCTGGGAATTCTCAGAGACTGAACCACCAGCCAAAGAACACATACAGGCTGGAATGAGGCCCATGGCACATAATGTAGCAGATGTGCAGCTCAGTCTCTATGTGGGTCCCCCATCAACTGGAGTGAAGGCTCTCCTTAAAACTGTAGCCTGACTGTGGACTCTGTCTCCCAACAGGGTGCCTTGTCTGGTTTCAGTAGGAGAGGATGTACCTACTCTGACTAAATGTGCCAGGGTAGGGGGATACTCAGAGGAGAGACGGGTACCCTCTCAGATGAGAAGGAGAGGAGGGATAGAGGGAGATCTCTGTGAATGGAAGACTGAGAGGGACGGCATTTAGGTTGTAAATAAATAATAAATATAATTTTGTAAAAAGTCCTACTTATAATCACACAAACCTTTTTCTCAACTCTGTTCATTAACAGTGTGTACACCAAGCATGGGCACCATTGTATCACATGAACAGATGTCACCAGAAAGCCATTGTGTCCAGACATATTTTACTCAAGAACTTAAACCAAGGGAGGGTGGAGTTCTAAAGTATCTGACGATTCACTAAGAACACCCTTCCTGGTACCCACATAAATCACACTCTCCACATGGCTTCTACCCTCTGCTGTAAACATGCTAGCCATGCTAGTCTCTGATCTAAAGTCATGTTCACACTTCTGTCCATTCCCATCTGCCAGGCAGCATCGTGGGGCTTTATGCATAGAGTGAATACTCGCACTTTGACCTTAACCACTCTAGTTAGGTCACGTAAAATCCAGGGGAGAGTCACATTTAATCCCTCTGCTCAGTTTACATTCTCTTAGCAATATAGACCTATCCTATTCCACTATAGAGAGGACATTTTCCAGAGCACAGGGAAGCTACAGTATTTTCTAAGCAGAAAGAATCATTGAAAAGATTTAATTTTGGTAAGCAAACTTTTTTCTGCCAATAGAAGGATGCTTTCACTGGAATGTATGAACAAAAGCCATGTTTTCATGCCCCAGGTTTTGCATCTCTGAGTGGGTATTTGAACTGGAAACCATTCATAGGGATACTAAAAGGACCAAATGGTATAAGGCATAAAAAGCCTTAACAGTCTTCATGTTATAACGATGTGTATTCAGTATTATCTACGAATATTGATTGATGTCCAATAAATTGGAATTGTTTTAAAAATCAGTTTTTCACTTTTACTAGCTGTCATGCCTCAAGGATCTCATTAATGACATTTTCAGGAACTATAACATGAGTTACCTGTTTGTAATTCAATAATCTTGGATCACAGGAGTGTAATGGCTATTCCTAGTTGTCAATTTGACTGTATCTGGAATGAACTACAATCCAGAATTGGAAGGCTCACTGGTGATCCAGATCTTGAGTCTGGGAGATACATGTTCTGACCTGGATCTTGGCTTGGAGATCTTGAGGCATAGTGGTTATTAATCCCAGGAGACGAAGACAAGGAGAGATTTCAGTTCAAGGTCATCTGAGACAAAGCAAGTCCCAGATCCAGATGTGGGAGTACACACCTTTAACCTGGGACATACCTTCTGCTGGAGACCTACATAAGAATTCTGGAAGAAGGGAGATTCACTCTCTGCCTGCTTGCCTTGAAGGACTGAGCAACTGCTAGATCCTTGGACTTCCATTCACAGCTGCTGCTGATCGTTGTTGGGGAGTTAGACTATAGACTGTAAGTCATCATAACAAATCCCCTTACTATATAGAGACTTCCCATATGTTCTGTGATTCTAGAGAACCCTGACTATTATACAAGAGAAAAACTGCTTATGAACAAACTCACTCACAAAAAAGCCACGTCCTTCTCCTGTATTTTCAGAATCCTTGAATGAACTTCCAACCTTACAACTATCACTTCATATGACAAAGACCTGCAAATGATTCCTTGCTACATACCAATTCACCCAAAGGCAAGGTTTCTTTGAACCAAAATGTAATACAAGACTTGCCACATGGCATATCATCATCATCATCATCATCATCATCATCATCATCATCATCATCATCATCATCATCATCATCATCATCATCATCATCATCTATGAATTTTGCCAAATCTGTCTATCTCTGCAGTACTCACATGTCCCTGTCAGGACACAGAATACTTCCACTCCTCTGAGAAAAATCCCCTTGAGAATCTTCACATTGCATTACCACACATATACACATACCCAGTATCCTAAAATTACTTTTCTGATTCATTTTTCCCAATCTAGAACTTTCTACAAATGAAATTATCATTTTTATATCTACAATTCTTCCACATTGCAAAATGTTTTAGAACTACATCCACAGAGTTGTAGGCAGTGGGAATACACTCCTTTGTATTGTAGAGTGGTTGTGTGTGAGTGTGGCATGATTTTTAAGTTCACTTTTGTATTGATAGAATTTTTTGTTATGCATAAAACTGCAACAAAAGCTACTATACACATTTTCATTGATCCTTTGTAAAAAATGTCTAAGATGAGAAGTTTTGTCATAGGATATAGGCATACCTAATTTTATAACAAAATATGTATTACTATATAGACCCTCTCTTCTCTTCCACTGAAGTGCTGTCTCTATAGAGGTTCTCAGTTGAAGTATTGTGAAATGGTAAAATTTCCCCCATACACTTGATCTCTATTACACATGTTTTAAGACCTTCTTTTACCACATACATTTAGAATCAAAATTTTCTTGCAAAATTAATGCTTGAATTATTATGAAATAGTGTCTGCCTGCCTGATAAAATTCCTTCTCTCAAGTTCTGCTGATATCAATATAGACATTCCCTTTAATTATGATTAGTATTTGTGTGTTATATCTTTTTATAACCTACCTTAGATCTGTACACTTAAGGTGTAACTCTTACAAACCAAATATCTAATAAGGTTTTGATTGTCTCCCAGTGTGACAATTTCTTTTTTGTCTTAAATGAGTTTATTTTATATATAACTATATTTTTCTTTTAAAATATTTCCATATATATCTGAGTATTTCATACATGTGTACAATGTACATATTCACATACTATTTATGCACTATAACTCCCCAGGGTGCCCCAGTATATCCTCCTACTAAATTCATGATCTCTGCCCTCATTTTAAATATACCACTGTGTCCAATTAGTGATGCCTACATGAGCCTGGGGGTGTGGTCATCCAGTGCAGCATGAGTCTTATATAGATAGCATACTTTCATGATGATAAGCCATCAGCTGTCAATTGCCACTCCATAAGATGCAGGACAATGTGAGTGCTTCCCCATCACGGTAGAATTGGAATAGCTTGATCCCATGCAGGTCTTCTGCGATTGTAAGAGCTGCTGTGAGACCCTAAGTGCAACAATTATCTTTTCTTATGATAATCAACCAGTACAGCTTATTTTCTTTCAAGTTATTTATCATTCCACTTTGTCATATATGACAAGTTCACCTTTTGTGGAGAAAAACCTCAAAATGCATTGTTGTTCAGGTGGGTCAAAAGTGAGCAGAATTTGGACTATTTTAACGAAATAAAAGAACAAAATTCGACCACAGGTCAGAAAAGAAACCGCTTCACAACATAAGTGATTTTTGTGAAAGAGAGGGGGACAAGAATTCTAGGGAAGAAATGTTTCCAGAAGAGTCATATATATCCAGTTTTTGATGTACAGTTGGCATGCCAAGGTTCATCATACCTATTCACATCTGACTAGGCTCTCTATATATCAGAGAATAACCTTGAATTTCTGATCCTTCTGTTTCCATTGGTACTAGTACTCAGAATACTACTATCAGATTAATTGGTAATTAATTGGGACTTGCACTCACTTTTCATTGTGAGAAATGAGTTGTGTGGCTGTGCTTAGATTCAATATCCTAATATTTGTTTTTGTCTCATATTAGTGTCTGTTTCTTCTTTCTTAATTTTTTATGTTTGATATTTAAGTAATATTTCATCTTTATCCTTTTTGACTCTTTAGCTACAATTCTACTGACTTCCTCCAGGAGTTCATGCTTATCTTTAATATACCCTAGTTTGTATGCACATCATGCTTCCACTTACCATGCATTCCTTCTTTGAGCTACTATTGTTATATATTTTACTTCTGAACATTCTGAAATTCCTGTATCACTTTGTTCTTCCACTCATCAACATTTCAAAAACTTAAAAAATAGAATTTCAAATGTCTTTTATATTTAGCCATATATTTCTATTCCTGACACTCTTCATTCTGTTGCCAGGACCTACTTTCTCTCTGGCATTACTTTCTTCATCCCAATGAATGCTTTTCAAATGCTGCAAGTATTTTTTGCTGTGTTTTTAAAAGATTCTTGTTTTATATTTGGTTTTTGGTAATTTGACCATATTCTACTCACATTTAATTTTCCTTTCTTTTTATTTTTCCATTTGGTTGGTTGGTTGGCTGTTGTTATTTTTCTTGTTATTGTTGTCGTTGTTGTTATTTTGGCTGGGGGTGCTTTATTAAAACTTTATTGTGCTTTCAATCACACTAGAACATAAAAGGCAGTTTGGAATTACTGTTCAATTTCTTTTCTTTTTTTTTTCTCATACAATGCATCCCAACTACAGTCTCCCCTCCTCCCTCCACACCTCCCAATTACCCCACATCCCTCATTTTCACTATCTTCCATGTCTACTCCTTCTCAGTTTTCCTTCAGAAAAGATCAAGTTTGCCATGAACACCAACCAACCACACCATAACAAGTTACAATAAGACTAGACACAAACCCTTATATCAGGGCTGAGTGAAGCAACCGAGTAGGATAAAAAGGGTCCTACGGGCAGGTGAAAGAATCAGAGACACTCCCACTCCCACTATTAGGAGTCCCACAAAAATGCCAAGCTAACAATCATAACATTTTTACACAGGAGCCACCACAGACCCATGCAGGCTCCTTGACCGGTGCTTCTTTCTCTATGAGCACTGATTCTGTGGGCTGTGTTCTCCTGGTGTTCTCAACCCCTCTGGTTCCTACAATTCTTCCTTTGCCTCTTCATTGGGGTTCTGCAAGCTCTAAGGGGTTGAACCAGATGAAGATCTCGAATTTCTCTCTCTTCACCTAATGTTTGGTTGTGGGTCTCAACATTTGCTACCATCAGCTGTCTGTGGAAGTCTCTCTGACAATGATTGGCTAGGTGCTGATCTTTGAATGTAGCAGAATATCATTTGGAATCTTTTTATTGATTTTTTTTAAATTTTTCTCTTCTAGGTCTCTGGGCTATCCAGCCTCCAGTTCCTGGTCACTCAGGCAGAGTTGGGCATGAGATCTCTTTTGGAGAATGGCCAGTCATTGGTTAGCAATTCCCACAATTTCTGAGGCTCCATTTAACCACACATCTTGCAAGCAGGATAGATTATAGGTTGAAGGTTTTGTGGCTGAGTTGATGTTTATGTCCCATCCTTGGAAGTTGCCTGGTTACAGAAGATGGCCAGTTCAGGCTCCATAACCTCCATTACTAAGAGTCCTACACCCTTACAGAATCCTGGGAGTCTCTACTGAACTGCTTCTACATTGCCCCCCCAACATGCCCTCCAGTTTCAGTTGTCTCTTCTCAGTCTCGCTCCCCACATCCCTCCCCTTCACTGGCTCACCCCTGTTCTCACTCCCACCCACCACCAGTCCACCCACAAAAGTCTTCTATTTCCCCTTCCCATGGAGTCCAATGCTTCCTCTTTGTTACTTGGCCTTTCTGGGTCCATGGGTTGTAGCATGATTATCATTTACTTAATAGCCAATAAGTGAGTACAAACTATGTTCATCTTTCTGGGTCTGGATTATTTCACTCAAGATAATTTTTTCTAGTTGAATCCATTTACTTGCAAATTGAATGATATTGTTTTCTTAACAGCTGAGTAATACTCCACTATGTAAATACACCACACTTTCTTTATCCATTCTTCAGTTGAGGGACCTCTAAGAAAGCATCTTCAACAAATGGTGCTGATCTAGCTGGAAGTCTGTATGTAGAAGAATGCAAATAGATTCACATTCATCACTCTGTACAAAACTCAAGTCCAATCCCCCTCCTCCTCCTTCTATGAGGATGCTCCCCCTCCTACACACCACTCCCACCTCACAATCCTGGCATTCCCCTACACTGGGAAATCGAGCCTTCACAGGACCAAGGGCTTCTCCTCCTATTCATGCCAGACAATGCCATCCTCTGCTACATATGCAGCTGGAGCCATAGGTCCCTTCATGTGTACTCTTTGGTTGGTGGTTTAGTCCCTGGGAGTTCTGGGGGTCTGGTTGATTAATATTGTTGTTCTTCCTATGGGGTTGCAAACCCCTTCAGCTCCTTCAGTCCTTTCTCTAACTCCTCCATTGGGGTCCCTGTGCTCAATCCAATGGTTAGCTGCAAACATTCTCATCTGTATCAATAGGGCCTCTGGCAGCACCTCTCAGGGGACAGCCATATCAGGCTCCTGTCAGCAAGCACTTCTTGGCATCAGCAATAGTGACTGGGTTTGGTGGCTGCATATGGGATGGATCCCCAGGGTGAGGCAGTCTCTGGATGCTCTTTCCTTCAGGTTCTGCTCCACTCTTTGTCCCTGTATTTCCTTTCGACAGGAGTAATTCTGGGTTAAAATTTTGAGAAGTGTGGGTGACTCCGTCCCCCAATTGGGGTCCTTGCCTAATCTCTGGATATGGTCTCTATAGGTTCTCCCTCCCCTTTGTTGCATATTTCATTTAATCTCATCCCTGTCGGGTTCTGGGATCCTCTTGCTTTCCTGGCATTTTTTTTTAACTAAATACACGTTTCCATGAAAATGTCTGTGTCTGTGTATCTATGTGTGAATGTATATAAATGTTATATTGTCAATAATACTGTTTGTTGGAGTTTCTGAAATGCTCAAAAAGCGTACAGTACAGACTAAGTATATTACAAAATAAAACAAGCATACTTTGTGGTTGTGTCTGTTTGAAAGTTGTCTGGCTTTCCATGGAACTATGTACCACAAGGCCAGAATTGTTAGAGTTGTCAGCAAAAAGAGGGTAAAATTCGGCATTCTTAAGACACGTGGGGTTTAGTAAATGGGCTACCCTCTGATTTTCCTGAGACCACTAGAGTTCATTTTTAGCTCATGGGTAATGGGACTTACCCTTAACCATAAACTTGATTCAGCAGTTTGCCACGCCTCAGACTCTCCTTCCTTCTTTGGCATTATTCCTAATCCAACTCTATTTGTTTGTCCAACATATTCCTGCTCTTTGGGGGGAGGGGAAGTGTGGTAAGAGCTGTCAGTTATGTCTGTGAACTGTGTTTCACCCAGGACTGTGACTGCTAGCATCTAACTTCTCTCATTCCACAATCATCCTCTCCAGAAAACCCAAGAATGGCTTTATCTTCAGATTTCAGTCCTCTTCAGTCTGCATCTAGGTCTAGGTAGGAAGTATATTAGGGCCCCACACTCACACATTATTGGCCTGAGCTCTTGGCAAATGTTTTCAAGCCATTTGCTTTGTCTTCAGTCGTTCTTATTTAGATCACAGATCTCCCATTGAGAGTCTGCCCATTTGTCTCCTCTTAAGCACATCTACCCTTAGTGACTATCTTATGATCTGCCCTTTCCTTCCACAAGCAAGCTGCCAATTCCAATGCAGAGTCATACACTTCCCTTGGCAATGACTCCTTTCATCCACTCATGCATCCTGTTGATAAACAACAATTGCAAATATTACTGATCTTACACAGAACTCAGCAAACACTCCTGCCAGCTTCGGCAGACTGCTCTAAGGCACCACATCGCCCTTAGCTCTTGTGCAGCTACAAAGCCAGAACAACCTGACTCCTTTGATGCTTCATGAGAAAACCATAGGGTTTGGTGGTTTGAATATGCTTGGTCCATGAGAAGTGGCATTATTGAGAGGTGTGGCCTTGTAAGAGTAGGTGTGACCTTGTCGGTGGAAGTATGTAGGCAGGCTTTCAGGGCTCCAAGAATTCAGGCCCCACCCATTACCAAAGCTGCCGGAGGATGCCAATCTCTCCTGGTTGCCTTCAGATCAAGATGCAGAACTCTCAGTTCCTTTTCTAGCACCATGTCTGTCTGCATGCTGCCATGCTTCCTGCTATGATAATGGACTAAACCTCTGAACCTGTAAGCCAACCCCAATTAAATGTTTGCCTTTATAAGAGTTGCCTTGGTCATGGTGTTTCTTCGTAGCAATGGAAACACTACCTAAGACATGGGGTGTACAACAAGTCTGTTAGTTTTCAACTAAATCTTTAAAGTTATTACTGATAAAAACATGGACAAGTTATTTGAACCTCGTGTGCCTGGGCTTTCTAACCAGTAGAATGAGCACAGTGACTACCGATGTAATATGGTGGGTGTGAGACTTAAGTTGTATACATAACGTTCTTAGGATAGTGTTTGGCATGTGCAAGTGGTAGCTTGTAGACAGTACACAATAAAGCTCATAAATGCAGTTATGTGCCACAGAAAGCCTAAATAGTACCCATCTCAATTTAATATCCCACTGTTGGTTGGAATAAAAGTATTACACTGGGAATTTATAGTTAAGGTGAACTTGGAGATCACATTAGCCCAAACTTTATACAAAAAAAATAATCATCCAAAGAAAATAAAAATTCTCTAGAGTTGGAAAAACAATATAATCTGTGGTAAGAGCTATTCTTTCAACCATTTTCAGTAGTTTATGAATAGTAAGAAAGTGTGAAGGATTTTTTTGTTGTTGTTTGTATTTGTGGTGGTTTGAATAAAAATGGCCCCAATAGGGAGTAGGACTACTAGATGTGGCCCTGTTGGAGAGGGTGTGGCTTCAGTGGAGGAAGTGTACCAGTAGGTGGCAGTCAGTCCCAGCTTCAGTAGATCACTGTTTCTTCCTGCTGCCAGGGTCCAGATGTAGAACTCCTAGCAACTTCTTCAGCACCATGTCCGCCTGGACACCATTATCTGATGACGTACTAAGCCTCTGAAACTGTAAGCCAGCACTAATTAAATGTTTCACTTTATAAGAGTTGCCATGGTCATGGTGTCTCTTCACAACAATAAAACACAAACTAAGACAGGAGTTTTGTTTGTTTCTTAGTTTTTGTTTTGTTTTGTTTTGTTTTGTTTTATGAGACAGCAGCTTACTCCATAGCTGGGACTTGCCTCAGATTTATGATCCTCTTGCTTCTGCCATCTGGGTAGTTAGATTACAGGCATCACCACCATTCCAGGCTCCTGGGTTTGAACTTTTTAATCTCTATTTGTTTATCATTTTACAGGCCTCAATAGAACTCTAGTCATTCCTGCCTAATAAAATTATCAACTACTACATACTTTCTAAGACTTAGGTAAGCTCATAGCATTGTCATAAATTAAAATGATAGTTATTGTTATATTGGCATACTAACTATGCATTTGTGTGTGTGTGTGTGTGTGTGTGTATATATATATATATATATATATATATATATATATATATATATATATATGTTCGTGAATGTACATGCATGTGAAAGGTAAAGACCAATGCCAGGTTTTTCCTCATTTACTATCTACCTTAATTTTTGAGACGAGTTTTCTCACCAAACCTAGAGCTCGGTGATTTGACTAGAATGAATGGGCAGCAAGCCCCTGGGGTCCCCCTATTCCTTCCTCCTGAGAGCAGAGAATACGGGTGTGCACCACTGTGCTCACTGCTGTTTTACATGGGTCCCGGGGATCAAACTCAAATCATCATGTTTGCATTCCTGACACTGCCAAAATGTGCCATGCTCACAAGAGTAACTGCAGGGACTCCTAATTGGTCAAAGTCTTCAGAGCATGTGATTGAGTACTCAGCCATGAATGGACCATCTATGGCTCCCACTCCAACTTTCAGGGAATATCACAGAAGAGAGGGAGAAATGTAAGAGCTGGAGTAAGTGGTAGGGCACTGTAGAATACAGACTTCTGGGTGCAATATGACCATTGAAGTATTTTTTCAAAAATTAGATTTTTCCTCTCTTTATTGAGAGGAAGAGGGTATGTGTTGCATAGTATACATGTGGAGGGCAGAGGGCAAATTGTGGGCATCAATTTGTTCTTTCTACTTTATGGGTCCCAGGGATCAATCTCTGGTCATCAAGCCATGTGGCAGGCAGCCCTACACACCTAATCTCTTGTGAGAACATATCATACCACTCTTAAACTTACAGCAATGTGAATACCTGCACAGTACATCCAAAATATTGGGCCTGTCAACATTCCATCACAGAGTAGGGAGGAGTACATGGATTTCCTAAGGATCTATAAGCAGTTAATACCTCTGGAAAGGGGGAGAGATTTTCATCAATGATATAGTCACTGGTAAGGTGTCTATGATCCTGTAAACAACCTTCACACCTGTGCTCTTATAAGTAACACTGTTGAGACTCACTGGGTCACCAAAACAAACAAGTCCAAAAATGACATGATAGTAGTAGGGGGACTAGTTGAGAAGAGAATCAGAGGTAAATACATTATATATTTGTGTCAAACTAGGACAATGCAACCACTTAGTGTGCACAATTAATATATATGCACTAATAGAAATAGAAACAACTTTACAAAATATCCTCTTGTCCTCAGAAATGGCTATCTCTAATTAGAATTTTCTCTTTTTGGTCTGGCTAGAAGAGAAATCACAAACACTATTTCTTTTGATTTCCCCCAAAGAAGTGCTCTTTTAATTTTATTCCACCCAGTACCCAGTAATTATGTACTGTTCATTCTTATTATAAACTCAAATAAGCAAGAAACCATTCTTTTGATTTCCTCTTGGCTTTACCTCAGCCACAAAATCAGATCCTTGTCTGGCCTCTGTGCAGGCACACCCTCCAGAAAGAGGCTATTTAGCTGTGAGAGACGGGGCTCTTGCCCCTTTGACCACATGAACCTTGAGAAGAAAAGAAAAAGCCCTCTTGCATTAAAGGTCAAGACATTGTAATCCTGTCTTTCTACGTATGGCTGCCATCAAAGCTTGTAGGCAGTTGGCACCCTTCAAAGGTCTGAAGCTGAACTCCATCTGCAGGTCAGTTCCAAAGTGAAGCAGGATTGAGAAAGGAAATCATGAGATTTTTGTCTCTAGGCTTGAGCCATGTTTACTACAGATTTTAATAACTCTCCTGATCTGACTCCCCCACTTCTTTTTTTGTTTAAAAACCTATAAAGATAGAGGAATGCAGTGAATTGTTTTTTTTCCATAACCCTCCAGGCAGTTTCTAGGGAATGAAGATTCTAGAAAAGTAAGAAACAAGCTTTACCTTCAAGGAACTTAGAGTTGCATGGGCTTTCCACACACTCTACATCTACTTCTATGACATTATTAAACTGTCAGGTTACAGCCTTTATTCAGTCCCCCCTGCTCTGTCTGTAGGCAGTGTCATGCAGACATTGGATCTTGGTCTGTCATGTGGTCTCAGGTGCCAGCAAGCCCATCGGTGCTAGTGCGTGTTCATATGCTCAGGTGAAGCAATGCACACAGAATGTTTACTCGTTCTGACTTCTGAACAGGACCTCATTGTGAAAGTCAACATTTATTATTTGCTTTTGATTTCTAGCACAGAGTGTTCAGTTCTCATATTCTCAAGTCATTTTTCATGAGCGTCTAAAAAAAAATGTTTTCTTTCTGACTTGCCATTTTTAGTTTCTGGGTGGGGTGTTGAGGCCCTTCCTGTATCTGCTTAAAAAAGAACTTTCCAGATTATTCTCTCCTATAAATGTACTTTGCTTCCTACCACACTTGACTGAGAGTGAGGAGAGATGGGTTCAAACAGGCTAAATGGATTGTAGAATCCATGGAGTGCATCCAACACATTGGGGTCTTGATCAAATGGAGATTCCTGTTTAGGGTGTGAAGTTGTGATTTTACATTACTAACACACTCCCCAAAGTTTCTATGTACCTGTCATAAAGTTCTTCCTTCGAGTAAAAGGGAAGAGGATGGTTTACTTCACAAATAGTCGTCATTTTTTCATAATAAGACATGTCAAGCACTGGGTTAAGCATTGTGTTAATTGAGAATGTAACAATGTTAACCCTTAAAAGGCCCACAGTTGGGAATGGAGGAATGATTCAAGAATTCTGGATCTTCTACCAGAGGACTCAGGTTTGATTCCTAGCACCAACATAGCAGCTAACAACTGTCTGTAACTCCATCCATGAGGCAGCAGATGGTGCATATACAGGCAAGACATAGACAAGAAAGTAATTTTTAAATTCCCCAGTCTAATGTGGCAGCCAACATAACAAGTAAATTCTATGATCATTATGAATATAAGATGAAGAATTATAGATTTGGATGAAAAATTTGAAAATATGTTCACCTCACCAAAGAAAATGCAGAGAAAGTAAATGAGCCTCTAAAAGATGGTGAGGACCACATATCATGGTGGGATTTAAAGTGTAAATGGCCATGAGACATCATCACTAAACATTAGCATGATGATATTGCAAAACATGACATCAAACGCTGGCTAGGAAGTTGGAGGGAATGCAAAATGGCACAGCCATCATAGCGCTTATTACAAAAGTAAACACACCTCCAGGCCAGCAGTCACCTCCCTTGGCTTTTATCCAAAGAAAACAAGAGTTCATTTCTACACAAAGACTTATACACAAATGTTTATAGCCCTTCATAATAACCAAAGCTTGGAAGCAACTGAGAATCCCTTCAGAAGGAAAAAAACAAATAAACTATGAGATGTCCCAGCAACGAAATGTTATTCATCACTGAGGAGAAATAAACTAATAAGCTATGGAAAAGCATGGAGGGACATGTTGCTGCGTCAAAGAAGCCAATATGAAAAGGATACATAAGATCTAACTCCAACTCTTTTGGAAAAGGCAAAGCAACAGATACCATACACAGACGACACACTTTCCAGGAGTTAGGAGAACAGAAAGGTTGATGAGGCGGAGCATGAGACAGTGTGTGGGAGGAGAAATCGTAAGGATATTCTTTATGTTGCCCTAGCAATGTACACAAGTGATTTTACAAGTGAAAATCCCGTAAATATGACAGCACCCGAATATACCCGAAGACAAACTAGATACATGAGTAGGTAATGACAGCTCAGGTTTGGTTGTCATTCATCTAATATTCTCCTATCCTGAAGGTTGTTGGGGAAGGCCATGCAGCTGTGAATATAACAGAAACATGAAAAATGTTTGTATTCTCTTCTTAATATTTTTCTGCTAAAAATTAATTTTAATTCTTTATATGTTTTAATGAATTTTTTTAATATATTCTGATCATAGTTTCCCCTGCCCAAATTCCTCCTCCAAGATTCTCCTCACCTACCCAATCCTACACCCTTTCTTTATCTCTTGTTTTTTTAGAAAACAAATAGGGAAACAAAACGAAATAAAAAAATTTAGAAAAGGACCCCAAGAAACACACACACACACACACACACACACACACACACACACACACACACACACACACACACAGCATTAAAACATTAACTGTAATATACAAGCAAAAGACTAGTAAAGTTAAAAAGAATGCCCAAAGCAATATGAAACAAAGTCTACAAAAATGCCAGATTTTGTTCTGTGTTGTCCATGAAAAAAAGATACAGAGACCTACAGTCAGACACTATGTATAGTGTGAGAGACCGTAGAACTCTTGGTGCTAAATGAGATGTCTCATCAACCCCCTCCCCTCAGGGCTCAGGGACCCTGCTGAAACAGGAGGCAGCTCTGTAAGAGACAGAGAAGATAGAGGACAAGGAAACAAGTCTCTCTCTCTCTCTCTCTCTCTCTCTCTCTCTCTCTCTCTCTCTCTCTCTCATATTCTGGTTTACTTCCTTTTTTTAAAGTAATTTAATTACTTTACATCCGGATCTCACCAGCTTCACCTCCCTCTTCTCCCAGTCCCTCCCTCTCCTCTCCCTCCCCTCATCCTCCCATCTTCCCTTTCTCCTCAGAAAATGGGAGGCTCCCATGGATAACAACCCACTGTGATATATCAAGTTGAAGTAAGACTAGGCACATCTTCTCCTATTGTGGCTAGGCAAGGCAAAATAAGGCCTTCTAGACACAGTAGGGCAGGCACACGTATGATCTCACAGAGGCTCAGGTAGCATGCACAGGAGTTCTAGATCTGCACAAGATGAGGTTCTAGAGCTGAAAGCAGTAGACACAAGCCCCATCCTTAATCCTGAAGCTCTCTCCAATTAATTACCACTCACAAATAAAAAATTAATTTTATCAATGGAATCTCACTGGATCTACAAACTACTCTTAAGGGCAAGATCCCATTCCCAGCAGTATATGACGACCACAAAATGAACTCGATAACAACTTTGTTTTGTCAGGGCATTTTTAAAATAACTTACAGGCCCTTTGTATTTATTTGATGGCTTCTAATTCTGGGTTTTCATGGGATTCCTGTGTGTGTGTAAACATATGCGTTAATACAGCTATCTGTGTGCCTTGTGCTTTTTTTTTCTTCTGTTTGTTTTGTCCTATTCTGATTTCTTTTGTCTTATTACTATTCTTTAGAGGCCTATTTTTTTTCAAGCAGAGACAGGTGAGATGGGAGTGGGGAGGGTCTTGGGAGAGTTGAGAAAAGAAAAGAAATAATCTGTAATCAGAATATATTTTATAAAATATATTTTCAATAAAAGAAAAATTCAAAGAAAGAAAATGCTCAGTAAATTGTCTCCTGGTCATGCAGATTCTGAAATACTTACCTTTATACCTTAGATCTGGACTTTCCTCAGCCTTGGCCAGAGATGCTTCTCCCTGTGGTAGCTGTGGCCAGTGCAGAGACTTACAGCAGACCAAAGGTTCAAGAACAAGTGACCTTTGAGTGCTTAGCTATAGATGTGACATCTGTGCCCAGTCCCTTCTAATGCTCAAGGAAGATGAGTGAAGAGGGAGGGGGGAAGAACCTGAGAGCTGGGACACAGGAAGGAGTGTCGTGAAATACTAGCTCTGGCTAGGATGTGAGTGTGGTCCTTAGTTGTACACGATCTATACCAGACTGGTGCCATTAACATCAATGTCCCTCGTGGATGGAGAAGGGTCTTATGATGGCTGTTCCTGCCTGGGGAGCTATTGACAGTTGTTTGCTGGGGAGAAGGTGGAGAAAGTGTCCTCTCCAGTGCTTCAGCTACTGGAAAGTTGGCATTCCCTCAATCTCAGGTAAATTTTAACAGTTTATCTGTCTTACTGGGAGCAATTGACAATCTTTTGTTGTTGTTGTTGTTGTTGTTTGTTTGGTTTTGGTTTTTTTTTTTTTCGGAGCTGGGGACCAAACCCAGGACCTTGCACTTGCTAGGCAAGCGCTCTACCACTGAGCCAAATCCCCAACCCTGCAATTGACAATCTTAAAGTTCAAGGAAATCATTAAATTATCGACCATCTGTGAGCTTAGTAACCAGGAAAATAATACTGGAACATATTTATTTGAGGAGATGCACATAGGTACTAATCAGGAATAAGAGCATAAATGATATGTGATTGACAAACAAGGTTCAAACAGAATTGATCATTCATGGAGGTGAAATCCCCGAGCAGTGTCTTTCATTGTAAAACATATTAAGAACATGCTTAGCAAGCGAGCGTGCTTGTTGTGCAAGCATGAGGACCCGAGTTTGCATTCTCCACATCCTTGTAAAAAGTTGAACATGAGCAAATAGATCCCTAGCAGTGGGGGAGTGGGGGACAGGGACAGGAGGATCCATCACTGGCTTGCTGCCCACTAGCCTAGCTCCAGGTTCAATGAGAGACCTTTTCTTTTTTTTTTTTTTTTTTTTTTCGGAGCTGGGAACCGAAACCAGGGTCTTGCGCTTGGAGAGACCTTTTCTTAACAGAATAGAGTGGAGAGCAATAGAAAAGGGTGCCTGACTTTGGCTTCTGGCTCCTGTACATACATGTGCATACACCACACACATACATACATGTATACCCAAATATACATGCACACACAAAGTTTTTAAAAGATTGTTTTAAGCTAGGTAGAAGTATTTTGTTTTTAAAATCAGAGAAAATCCTGAAGAATTGTATAAGTTGCCTGTCGACAGAGTGCAGTACTCATCTCCGTCCCACACTTCCTGTTTCTATTTTGAGGATGAGCAGCTATTCTGAGGTCCTCTTTGCATAAATTCCCACAAGTGCACCTGCCTGAACAACCTTCACTAGAATTGGTTGCAACGGTGTCTGAAAACACCGTTGTCTCAAATTTAGAGAACTGAAACCTGAGGTGAGCAGTAGGTGAAAAAAAGCTGTGTAGTTAGGCCTCTTTATTCCCTGATTATGGACACATTCTCAACTCCCTCCCATTCTCACCTCCCTCCCATTCTCACCATTCCACATGTATTTTCTACAAATGACTAATTTCCCTCAGTGCTTTGCACCTTCTAAGCAGACTAAAAATAGAATGGCAATATGACTCGTTTCTCTTGTCTCATTTCCGGAAGTCACATCTTGCATTTGCATGCTAGCACACACACGCACAGGCCCACCCGCCTATATGCATGCAATTACATAGACCACATTCACTCATTCAATAGTTCACGTGTTTGATCCAGTGGCTTCGAACTCATGCCCAATCGGCTGTATACTAAGACTACGACATATGTCAGGGTCTGAGAACTCAAGCCTCAAGCTGATGAATAAATGTCTGAGCTATTTTTAAGTAATTAGACTCAATCTGGAAATTCAGAACACCTGAAAATTTTAATCATCTTCCTGAGCAGCTGCAATGTCAGAATTTAAACCTGAATGATCTCCATATGCCGTACTTCATTACAAATGCTTCATCCTGACTCACTTCATAAGAATCAAGAAACAGACGTTCATGAATGTATGCCAACCCCTACTGATCAACTCAATATTCCAGACGTTCCTTTCATAAATTGTCCTTTGAGTGTGTTCTCAGGTAAAACAAAAAGTGGGTTAAAAGTTCAATCTCAATTGATAATATCTATGCCCATAGACTCTTGTTCATAGACCCATCTGTATTAGTTCAGCAGCATTGAATCACATTCATGTACATTCCTTGATTACAAATGCACTTATATATACTGATGAACCCTTTACTACCTTACTTTCTCAATCAAGCCGGGTGAAGATGAACATCTTATCGGTGGGGATAATGAAGCTTGACCCCACATCTATTTGACATATTCTATATCTGCATTGTACTAATTACCCTTTCTAATCTTTTACTGAATTGAGTCCAAGGTAATTTTCTTTTCCATTAAAAAAAATATAAAAAAACTATCTATAGATGGACATGGGAAATTGTCTCCTTATGACAGACTGAGAACATACAATCATTTCTGTATTTATGATTAGTCAATTGGACCATTCTTTTTCTAGACTGTGTAGTGAACAGATCCAAATAACACTCTTCTTTCTTCCCTGTAAGTCTCTGTGGTAGTTCCAAAGAAAATATTGAATTCACACATTGGGTACGACATGATCAATTTTAACTATCCTATTATTTAGCTATTTGTAATATGAATTTTCCCAAAGGAGAGTCTGTTGTTCAAGGCTCTTGTACAAAACTCTTCAGGTTTTCAGGAGAAATTTTAACTAAATATTTCATGGACCTTTAAGACACAGCACCAGCACAAGGCATCTTAATTGAAAATTCCCAGGTTGAAGGTTATTTGACAGACTGAAGTATTGACGTGCACTCGTGCAGTGCCCACTGCCTGGGTCAGCGGCCGGTTTAACTTCTCACACAAATGGATGCATATTCTGTGGGTGCCTCCTGAATCTTGCTTGCCTGTCTTGGGGTCCTTCCAATAACACAATGATTCAGAGAGGCATAAACAATGCCCTGTTTGTTTCCCTCCAATTGTGAGCTAATGGTTGATTCAGATTCTCCCAGCATACTGGACCAGGGGTCATTGTCATAAATTCCAGTTTCTGATGTCAGTATTTGGGAGTTTATCCTGGAACTCACTGGAATATCAACCTATAAGAGAAAAGAGATGCACCACATAAAGATGTGACAAAGCAATCATTACTGGACCATGAGGGAAAGGCTACATTGTGTCATGCATATTGAGAGAGACAATCTATTGTCCCTCACATAAACCACTTCCTATCTACACTTAAACTTTGTATTATCAAAGGGTGAAAATGTTGGCTTTGGTTTGCTTGTTTATTTGTTTGTTTGGTTTTGTTTTTTTTTAAATATTATATCCAGGTCCACATGAGTGTTAGGCAGGATTTGACCATTGAGCTCCAAAGGCCAAATAGCTGAGGTCTACTATGGCCATCCCAAACAATTGTTTTAGACTTTATCATGGGTCATTGGAGGTCACAGTACATACACGCAAAGCTCATTCAACGGACAAACCACAATCCAAGTTCACAGGAAAAGAAAAATAATCCTATGAGAACTTCAGGCAATTTATAACACATTTGGCATATGGGATATAAAATAACAAAAGGTGAAGAACCCAGCCAAAAGACCTGAGACCTTCCCAGGAGACCAGGAACAGGAGCATTGGTGGGTCACCCAAGACATGTTAATATGCTATGAGAACTAAAACTAAACAGTAGCAAAATTACAGTTATGAAGTAGCAGTGAAAATAATTTTATTGAGGGTCATGTTGAGGATTACCCTGATATGAGTAACTATATTAAATGGTCACAGCATTAGGAAGGTTGAGAACCACCCCCCTAAAGGGAGTATTTTGATATTAGATCAGAACTCTGAACTTTTCTGTTTTGTTAATTTTTATGTTTCATTAGTATGTAGTAATTACACATAATAATGTTTTAATATGGCATACATGTATAGAACAGAATTTTTTGTGTTCACCTTCCAGTGTTCTCTCTCATCCCTTTCCCAACCTTCCCCGACCCTTCCTCTTCCCAACTAATTCCCTTTCTATTTTGATGGTTATTCCCCTAATGGATTTCATTTTTGTTGCTTACAATAGAGTAGGTGAGGGTTTATATACTGTGATTACACTGAAAATGGCCCTCAATCCCCATGAGTTATTAACTGTCCTGTTAGTTTCTCCCCACTCCATAACAAGAAGTTTATGACCCTATCTTACACAAGAATTATGCAGGCAATCATGGCTGATATGAAAGTGTGTGTGTGTGTGTGTGTGTGTGTGTGTGTGTGTGTGTTTGTGTGTGTGTGTGTGTGTGTAATATTATATAAACTTACTGAAAAAGTACATATGGTATAATACAAAAGTGTGTTTGTCTTAACAGATATTTCAAACATACCAAGTTAGTTTCCCTTTCTCTTCCTGCTAAGTCAGAAGGCTTCTTTTCTTTCCCTGGAAGATTGAGGAGAGAAAGAGAAAAAAAAAAGGTAATCAAAGGGTGTTAAGAAAGCAAGGTGGACTATCTTCCTCGCTGCCCACCACACTGCATGTTAGCAGTCATGCTCTTAGCTCTACCTCACGAACTCTCTTGGCTAGCATGTACCATGTGCATCTCACTGTGTGCACATACACATGCCCACTTCCCTCCCTCACTTCCTACTTCACGTCACAGTCTTCACATAAGAGGAAGAAGTAGGACCTAGAAAAATGGTTTCAAACGGTTTGTAGTCACTGCTTAAACCAATGCTAAAAGTGCTTCTGTTCACTCTGTGATATATGAGACATATATCATACTTCCTTCCCCCAAGACTCGGGTAATACTGAGGAAAGACTGTAGGAGCCAGAGGTTGGAGAAGACTGGAGGAGAAATTATATTCTGGGCATGACTACACTGTTGTACCTACTAACTCCTAACACCTGTTATTTCTTGCCCAGACCTGTGCAAGATTAAGCCAGCCAGTATCCCAGTAAATGAGCCCTGTAACCCTTAGCTTATAACTTGATGGCTGAAAGGGAACAGAGGTCAATTCTTTTAGGGTTGTCATCTGTGGTACATAAATATAATCTCCCAATAAATCTCCACAGTCATATGCATATGAGCACTATAAATTGGACTCAGCAGATTATATATTTTTAAAAGAACATGAAATTGGGGAGGGGCATAGGGGCTTCAGGAGGGATTACAGAAAATGAGTAGGGTGAATAATATCAAAAACACGGTATGCATGAATGAAAATTCTCAACAAATAAAAATATAAAAATTTCACAAGTGCTCCTGTCACATATGCATGCTCCCACTTTCCGTTAGGTATGATGGCCAATAAAGATTATCCCAGTTTCTTGTTCGACATTTAGAGAGATGTTCTAGCAGCCCTAGGAAATATGAAGCTGCAAAAAGACCATGGAAAGAGCTTCATAGTTACAGATGCAGAAAAATTCCTTAGCTATAAGACAGCTCTGGGATCCAAAAACACTTACTTCAAAACACTAGAAGCACTTTGGCACAGACAGAGCATTTTCTTGTAGCAGCCAAATAAGGGATGCTTTGTCTGGCCCAATTTCTACAGCTACATTGTGGAAACTGATATTGTAGAAAGGGGAGGGGAAGACCAGAAAAACAGAGAAGTAGAGAATATAGATTCTTGCTGAATTTAACTGCTCAGTGGTGACAAAGAAGACACAGCTTCAAAATGAAAAACAAGCTGTTTTCAAAATATTACATCTCTGACCAGAAATCTTGGAGGGTTACCAGGAAGTGGGCCAACATTTGGAGCATAAATAAATAAAACAATTAAAAAAAATATATCATATCTCTCATTACAGACAAGTCCCATTCTCAAATGCAGTGCCATTGAGTAAAAAACTGACTCAATCATATGTTTTTGATAGCAACTGAAACCGCATCCACATATGACTTCCTTCTGGGGACAGTGGTTCTTTATTTAGACAGGGTGTGCAGCACTGAAATTATGTGGTATAGTGTGGAAAAGGTTCAAACCAAATAACTCAGATTAGACATGTTGATTCAAGAGATGACTCCAACCTGTCCTTTGACTTGGCTAAAATTTAGGAGAATGCCTTCTGTACACACTTAAAATCGGTGTGTATAGAATGAGAAAGTTCCAGCCCGGAGTATGCTTAGCCACAACCCTAGGCTAGCACTGCGGTGTGGTAAGTATGCTTGACCATGTCTGGTGGGAGCCTAAATCAATCCACTCAGTTTTCTGTTGGAAACCAGTAGTTCCCCAGGCATTTCTAGCCAGAAAGAAAACAATAGCCAGCTAAAAATGTATTGGACCTAGAGAAAGGAACTCCAATTGTGTGGCATACAGGGCAAAGGGAAATTGCAACCCACCTTGGATCCTTCTCAGAAAGCAGAGCAGGCAGACACAGGCAAGGAGCAGAAGCGATATCCCCAAGGGAAGCAAGGCGTAAAGCAGCCAGGTCCCGCCTGGCCTCTCTTCCATGGTAGATGGTCCTGAGGCATTGGTAGCATTTGGGATGTCAGATGCTGCTGAATACAGTTAAAAAAGTCTGAGAAACGTTAGAGTTGGCAACATCCCTTGTATTGTTGTGATTCAAATGATGGAACTTACAGGCTAAGCCCTAATTTCTCCTTTGGTGGTCCTAGGACCTTCAACCTTCTATTGCTAGTCTTTTGTGATGATCTTACATTCTTCTTGGATGAATCATTTGCATAAAGATCTCCATGACGGTTCTAACAAACCACAATGCAAAGCCTGTTCGTTTATATATTTATTTCAGTACCTCAGGAAGCCATTTTCTTTATGTGGTTTTATAACTTGAGAGGAATGCTACTGCTCCAAAAATTGTCCAAAGTTAGATAGCTTATGGATGGTGGTGGGGACGCACCTCAGACAGTTTTCTGATGCTGTACTTTTGCTTCCTCTCATAAGCTATTATCTCCAAACAACAAATACTTTCACTTCTGCCAAGGATGCTTTGCTTGACCTCTAGACAGTGCTCATTTCAGTGTCAACAGTCACCAGGCCGTATGGTCAAGGTTGGCTGAAACTTAGAGGTTTTTATCCACACCTCAGTGAATCAAAGATAGTGTTTTTTTTTTTCTTTTTTTAATGATACAAAACAAACTGAATGAACTGGAGAGATGGCTCAGAGGTTAAGAGCACTGACTGCTCTTCCAGAGGTCCTGAGTTCAATTCCCAGCAACCACATAGTGGCTCACCACCATCTGTAAATAAGATCTGATGCCCTCTTCTGGTGTGTCTGAAGACAGCTACAGTGTACTCATATAAATAAATAAATAAATAAATCTTTTTAAAAAAGCTTATGCTTTACATTTTTTAAAAAGCTGGAGAATATCTGAATACAGGCTACTGAAGTGGTTCTCATTCAGAAAATTCCTCATCCCCTAGAAACGTGGTAGTTTCTGGAGACATTGCTGGTATCACAAGGTGGAAGATGATCTACCTCTAGTGAAGAGAGCCCAGGGGCTTGATAAACTCCTTGAATCACACAGGATACCCCTCCATTACCATAGCACAGAAATCAAACAACCCAATTATCTGTGGATTTTGTGAAACTGCTTTTTATGTGCGTGTATTTTGAGATATGATGTATTTTGCTTGGGGGTTTCAGTTACCATAGTATCCAAAGCAGTGAAGTAAAGTGTTGGATTACATGAGTGATTTCCTCCTAGATCCTTTCTTTGAGGATGAGAACAATCAGGGGAAATGGGGGGAGGGGATACAATGGGCATCTAGTGTAGTGATACAGCGTGGTGGTGAGTGCACTGCAGCTGCTCTTTAGCTTGGCAAGCAGCCAACGGCAAGCACAGCTGTCCTGGAGGAGGCAGTGGGATGGCAAACAATAATCTAATAATCTAATACAAACAAACTCATTTAAGAAGACCTTATTTCCACTATTTATCTTGCTAATTTTGATTGACTTGATACTTACTTATTAGAGGGTATTCTGAACAGTTTTCAGTCCTTTCTGAAATAGAAAACAAGCTTGAGTTTTAAAATGGCTTGAGAAAACCCACAGGTGGTACTCAAAGTTACCTCAAAGTCGGGGCAAATTAAAAAGGACTCTAGTATTGGCACAACAACAGAGAAGCCAACAATCAAGGCCAAGTTCAGCTTGCACAATTCACAGATCTTCACCTTGAGATCATGGTACACAAAGCAAATGAGTTCCTTTCAAGCCTAAGGAAGGACTACTATCAACAAAGTACAACCTTCATCTGAACCTTGGCCCTCTCATCCTCATTCCTTAAATATAAAGACACACAGAACATGTGCGATCTCTGCCACCTACAACATAACATAATATGCAACCAGCAAGTGCTCCAAGAGAATATGGATGGCCACAGGGAAAAGATGCTCTGAGTGGCATTCCAGGTACAGATTCTGAAACAAAGATGGTAGCTCTCCTACTTCCTACCTACTCACTCAACGCTCATCTCTCTGCACCCACTGTCACTGATCAGAAACTGACCTGAGACAACTGAGAAGCATATGTATTTATATATTCTTATTTGCACGAGTCATATGCAAAGATAGGGACATTCCCAATATCACCTCAAAAAGATATTTCAAGGGGTGGGGGGCAAAACACACGTATCATATCTCCAAAATGTACTGATTACAAGCATGGCCATAGTTTCAGGACATATTACTTTCCTCATTTCATCAGCAGTTCCCTTAGCACTCTCAGGTTCAAAAACAAAAGAAATATTTTAACTCTTTCCTGGTAATCACTGTTTTCCTAAAAAGATTCTACATATCCAGCTAAAATTTAAACTAATTCTAAAAGGAAATTATTTGACTTCTACCAAAGAAAAACAACCTAAAAAGAAAGACATGATTTCTATGTTGTAAGGCACTATAATTTTTTATGGAATTTGACTTATCTTTGTATAATGCAATGGGGAAAGGAAATGTGTGATAAATGACCTTAAACAGTAAGCAAATAAACAGGCTGTATGTAGTCTAAGTGCATGAGGGTAATCCTGGAGGCTTCATAGAGAAGGTGGGCAATAAGCTGGGTTTGAAAGGAAAAGTATAGCTGTGACAGATAAAAATGGACATTCTGAAATGGATGACAGTGGTGTAAAGGGATGATGATAGAGATGTGACAAGGTTGGACCTGGGGAGATGGGTCACATGTGTGATCTTGAAGACCTGCATTGAATCTTCAGTATCCACATAAGAGACAAAACAGGACTACTCCTGTCTGTAATCCAGTACAGAAGAAGCAGTAACTGGAGCATCGTGGGGCAGTCACTAGCCAGCCTAACCACTCAGTTGAGTCCCAAGTTCACTGACAGACTCTGTCTCCAAAATGTCAGAGGAAGAACAAGTGAGAAAGACACCAGATGTCAACCTCTGGCCTTCGTGTACACATGTGTACAGACACGTATATGTACACGTGAGTATAAATGTACATAGATGAGGCAATGGAAAGCAGGACTGAAGTTTAGCATAGTCTACACCCTGACTTTAGGCCAGCCAAGACTATACACTGAAACCCTGTCTCAAAACACAAACAAAGCAAAACAAAAATAAACAAAAACGTGATTGAGGAGCTATAGAGATCAAGAGTGATCAAGAGCAATGTCTGTTCATCCAGAGGACCCAGATTCAATTCCAAGAACTCACGTGAAGATCAAAAACATCTATAACTCCAGTCCCACCAGCACCAGGTATATACATGGTACATAGGCATATATGCAGACTAAAATACCCACACACAGAAAATAAAAATAATGTAAAAAATGTATTTATCATGTACAGAATTTTATCCTAGACTATGAATTCTACTATGTTGATCTCACCACAGTATTTAAATAGCTATATTTTAATAATAAGTCTTGAAATAGGTCTTCCAACTCTCTTCTTTATCAAGATTATTTTGACTACTCTGGTCTATTACAATATGATGTGAATTTCAGAATCAGCTCTTACATCTCTTTTAAAAGTTTTCAGAAATATGAATTGATGGAGATGATATTGGATCTTGGGGACTGTCATCTCCATAATAGTAAGTCTTCCAAACTGATGACAATAGAGTATTTTTACATATTCTTTAATTTCTTTGTTTATCATGCTTTATTGGTTCTGTCTACTAGTCTGTTGCTTATTAGTACCTTGTAGGTTTTAATTTGTTATAAGTGGAATTGTTTACTTAACAACCTTTTCAGATTATCCATTGCTAGCACATAGAACCCGTTAATTCTTATGTGTTGATAGATTTTTCTAAAACTTTGCTGAACTCATATATTAATTAATGTTAGTAGCTTTGTCCATTTTTCTAAATATAAGGTCATTTCATCCATGAAAAGAGATGCTTTTACTCTAATTCCATTTTCAGTACCTTTTACTTCTTATTCTTGACAAATTTTTCTGGCTGGAGCTTCAGGCTCAATGATGAATGGAAGTTCCCACTCTTAGGGAACCAGTGTCTCAGCAGAGAGGATAGTATTATTGAAAGATGCCCATAAACTGATTGTTCTCTACCCTCTATTACTCCTGCCTTTCCATTTTTACCTGTCTGTCTTTTGTTCACCTTGAGTGTCCCTAGCTTACTACCTGCCTGTCTTGCCTTCACTCCTAGAACAAATTGAAAGACTCAGGGAATGGGAGGTCCTGGAAAGTTCTATGGAACAAGGAATCAAAACATGCAAGTTATTTGCATGTTCTTTGTCCTACGGGCAAAGTATGAATTAGTACTTTTAAAATGTGTGTGCCTGTCAGAGCATCCAAACATAACTTCTACAAATTCTAATCAATAAAAGTCAACAACAGAAAAATAAAATAAAAGCCAATACAAAACCAAAAATAATACTTGTGATCTATTTTTGAACTTGTCAAATAATCTCAGGGGCTGGAGAGATGACACAGCAGTTAAGAGCACTGACTGTTCTTCAAGAACTACATGGTAGCTCACAGCCATCTGTAATGGGATCCGATGCCTTATTCTGGTGCATCTGAAGACAGTGACAGTGTACTCATATACATAGAACAAATAAATAATTCTTTTAAAAAATGTTTTAATCTCTAAAGGCAAAACAGTCAATAACTTCACCTGGTTTGTTGATGCATGGTTTTAATCCAAGAACTCAGGAGGCAGAAGTAGACAGATCTCTAAGTTCAAGGCCAGCCCGGTCTACAAAGTGAGTTCCAGAACAGCCAGGGTTACACAGGTAAATCCTGTATCCCAAAAGACCAGCGACTTCTGTTATTTTTCCTCTACTGTTCTTGACCTCATAGTCCTGTCTCCTACTTGATGTGCTCATGACTGTCCTAATCTGAGAGATGTGGTGGACTGCGGATGTGACACAAGTGAAGCACCTGAAAGTCTGAATTATCTCTTTCACAGAAACATGATGTTATACAAAGCTAGAGATGGTCTGGGGTAGATCACTTACCTGTCACATGGATGACTACTGAGTGGCTATTAATAACCTCAGAATTCAACTTTGCAGAACAGGTATACGCCCCGTCATCACTGAGATGTATTGGTTCAAAATGGAGAACAAAAGCTGAAGCCTGGTCATTTTCAACCCAACTAGTGTACAGCTGGGGTCCAACCTCAAGGGGTACACATCTTGTTCCATTGTGCTTACACCAAGTCACATTAGGTCTGTGAACACAGTATGTCACAGGACATTCAATTTTAAATAACTCTCCTGTCCAGGCAGAGCGGCTAGAGTTCCTCTTAATTTTAAGTTGCACTCTGCATTCTTCACCTAAAACACAAAAGCAAAACTGGAATCAGTGCTCTCTCTCAGAAGAACCATAAATACCACTGCAATAATTTCCACCCAAGTTTTTCTCATGCATAATTCCATAATTTTCTTCTTTTTCTATACTTTACCTTCAGTATTCCTGTGTGGCGCACAGCTGGCACATAATAAATATTTGCCTTAAAAATAAATTATGTTACTGGATGATGGTGGCGTATCCCTTTAATCCCAGCATTCTGGAGGCACAGACAGACATATCTCTGAGTTCAAGGCCAGCCTGGTCTACAGAATGAGTTCTAAAACAGGCAGGAATATGCATAGAAACACTGCTTCAAACAAACAAACAAACAAGCAAAATAAATTTCCTTTCCAAAAATATAATATAAATTCTGTTTTACAGATGAGGTTGAATAAGAGAATGCCCATTATTATAGGCTAATAATTAGGAAAATTGAGAGTTTAAAGTCATAATGAGGCCTTCACTGTGTAATTTACTAGCATTGTTTTGTTTCTTCTTAGCTTGTAATCACATTTTCTAATAACAGCACTTCTACAGTATACTAAGGAATTATTTTACTTCCCCATAGTACTTGGTTCTTTTCTTTGTTTTTCTTTTCTTTCTTTCTTTTTTCTTTCTTTGCTTTGTTTTTTTTGTAATTGAATTTTAAATTTGTTCTTTATTCTTCTCTCATATATCCTTCCTCCGCTCCTTCTACCCCCATACGTCTCCCCTAGATTCACTCCTCTTCCCTTTCCCTTCAGAAAGGAGCAGGCCTCCCAGAGACATCCACCAAATATGCATAGCAAGATACAATAAGACTGGGCACAAATCCTCATATCAAGGCTGAATGAGGCAAGTCAGTAGGGCAAAAGGGGCCCCAAGAGCAGGTAAAAGGGTCAGAGACACCCTCACTTCTAGTGCTAGGAGCCCAACAAAAATCCCAAGCTAAACAATCATAACATGTATGCAGAGGGCCTACCACAGACCCATTCATGTCAGGTGATTTCTTCTGCATTCTCTATGAGACCATATGAGCTTAGTTGATTCTGTAGGTTATTGTTCTTCTAAAATTCTATGTCATTGAATAAGCTATTCTATCATTAACTTACAAAATTACTTTTTATCATTAACTTATTATCCTTTACCTTGAAAACACATCAAGGTAAACCTAAAGCCAACACACATAAATAAGGTTTTCTTTAAGCAGAAAAGATAGACAATGTAAGATGCCAAATTTACCTCACTTTACACATAGTTCTTACAATTTCATTAGTATTTGACAATTAACCTATAATTGTGTTATATGAAAAACAAGAAATCATAAAACTTAAAATTATGCTTAATTACACCCCTTTCTTGAAACAAACAAGTATGCAATTTGGTCTACAAAAGATTCAACCAGCATTATTACTTCAAAACAGAGACTGGCTTCAAAGGTTCAAGGCTCAGTTGCTCAGGATACGGTCATTTGTAAGGGTTCATTCTCCTAACTGAAGGACTTCATTGCTTCTTTTGAGACCCACCCATGAAAGGACTAGAGGAAAAGGCATGTTCATGACCAACTTTAGAAGCTTCTGGGTATCAGTTACATCATATAACTTCTATATCTTAAGCATCTAGAAATTACTGGGTTGGATTCCCTTAGCTGGTGAAACAAAATAAGCAAGATAGGTGAAGATTCCTTTTTATTTAGTCTTTTGTGGCACAGTTGTCCTTCTCTTTTCATATTAAACACAAGGCTAAGCACAGGGTCTTAAAGTAGCTCTGTTTTTTTTCTTCCACCTTTATGATTCTTTCCTGGTTTCTTTTGTTGTTTTGGTTTGAATTTTTAAGACAGGGTCTCACTGTAGTCCTGACCATTCTGGAATTCACTATATAGACAAGGCTGACCTCAAACTCACAGATCCAATTGCCTCCTATGCCTAGTGATGGAATCAAAGGTGTGTGCCACCATGCCTTTGATTGAACTATTCTTTTTTACCTACTCTGCCTCCTCACTAACTTTCATCCTTGAGTATTTTTTCTGAAGAGATTTATGGAATCATGAGCTATAATGATGCCTAAATGAGATTAGAGTCAAAGCTTCCATTAAAAATGAAGAATGCTTGCGGCCTTAAATGCTTCCTAACACTTAATAAATCCTCACTGTAACTGTCCCCAGATCTCATCAACTCTTGCATAAAATAACTGAAATTTGATTGAATTTTCAGGAGTCAAGCGGTGACTAGGAGCATGCAGAGAATTTTTAGCATCTCTGATTACTGACTTATTTAAAACTATATTGAATTTGCAAACAACTTCCCTTTAGGACTTCATAGTTGAGTTGCCTCAAATTTTCTAGAATAAACCAGAAAGCAAATTAAAAGGTAAGTTATGAGGCTGGGATTTTCAAAAACTTGAAGAGAAATGGTAAGGCCTCTAACCAAAAGGAAGCACTGATTATACAATACTTGATGTGGTCAGATTTGTGACAGAAGGCAAGGAAGCCAAGGGTGGAAAGGCCAAGTGAAACCCTGCCTCCAAAGTCTGTTCCTCTCTCAGGCTGAGAGACCTTAGTCAGTTCACATCCTTTTTCATTTTCGTGAGTACATCTGAAAAACAAGTGGTTGTAGACAAATATCTACCATCCTCAATGAGGTTACTGCTCAATTCACGAAACGATTACATAATGATAAGTACTTTTTCTAAATAAATCTACTGTGTACTACTCTGTTTCCCTTCAAATGCATCTCAAATGCAGCTCAAAAGCAAGGTAGAGAGGAGTCTTGTATACTCATTGTTAGAGGCTATAGGGATTGGGAATGTGCTCTGCCCTTGTTGAATTCACCTTCATATGGAAAAGAAACATGCACATCAATGGGAGAATACCACTGTCCCTGAGTACAAAGCAGTTGGCATGAGCTGCTGGGATGGGTTGCTGGAGGCTGGGCTGCCCTTTTGGTGAATGAACCACTCTTGACAGGTGTGGTTCCTGCTGAACCAAAGAACTGCTACCTCATGCTAACAGCACAGGTGAACATACTGCTCGTGTTTAGTATTCTGTGACTATGCGATTGAGAGGAGCTCATGAATTACATGCAGGAAGAGGTAGTGACTGGCCCTGACTACCTCACTGACCAGGAATGGGATGATAGAAACATGGTGGCTTCTGAGTATTATTTCCCCCAGGATAAGGGTGATTGACGATCACATCAGCTGGAACAGAGTTTTTTTCTTAAATACTAAAATACATAGAAGATACATGCATTTATATAATTAGAAATCAAGATCAATCCCTCTGGGTGTAAGTAAAGCTGGGTTCTTCTTATTATTATCCTCAAAGCCTATAACTGATGTTAGTGGGTCAAGAATGGTCCCCTGAGTCAGATGTCACAGTTCCAATTTTCTATCTGAGAAGCACATTGACAATTCTTTTCTGCCTGCCTCAAAATATGCCAGTCAACTGTGTGACACTCAAGATGCATTCAGCTACCCTTGTCTGCAGTGTCTTTTCAAGCAAACATTCCTGAAGAGGGCATAATCACAACTGGTTTTAGCTCTGGCTTATCTGGCAACTCCTACTCACTTTGTCCTTTATATTACTGTTCCTACTGTTTTTCTTAAACATTCATATCCAATAGGGAATTTTTGATGTTAAAAAATGAAAATATGTATAGTAAGATAAAAAAAAAAATAGCTGCCACCCCCAGGCTTTCACTTGCCAGTATATCTCTTTGTGGGCCTTTAGAAATGGAGAAGTCTTTTTAAAAGGCTTCCAAAAGCTACTTGTGTGTTCTATTCCATATGAACTGTATACACAGATTCATAATCAGGATCAGTCGACATAGACATTGTTGAGAACTTCTACTACATGGCGATCGTCAACAGTAGATAGGATGGATAGTGTACCTTCTTACTGCCCATACTCTAAAGATGGAAACATCTTACTGCCACATGATGGTTTCTACCAAAATTTTACCATTAGACTTTTTTTTAACCTTAGACATGAAGTAATCTCGTATCTTTCTGATCCTCAAGAAGGGGGAAACACCTCTGGATGAGTTGCTCAAGAAAGATTTCATGAAAAGAGGAGGAATCTGAGCCAAACCCCACTTCTAAAAAAATCTAGTCCTCTTGTTATCACAGTTAATACCATCTGCACTCCTTAAAAACACCTTAAATTATGCTGTGATTGCTCCAACTATGTTGCCTTGATTACAGCTATTATAAAGCAAATTCCAACTGAAAGTTACCAACCCTCCGTTGAAAATTTCTTACAAGTAGAAACTTCAAAAATGGTTTCATTCATTGAGTGAAATCAATTAAAAAAGAATAAAGATTAATTTGAGTTACAATGCTAGAGATGAACATAAAAATGTAAGCTGTTTTAGAAAAATAAAATTATTATCAATGGCATATTAATATTTGTATTATACTAGCCAAGAATCCCTTTAGCTTCTATCAGGAGATACTGTGATACATAAACAACAAAGGAATGCTTCAGAAAACATGCTGGAGAGGCTACAAGTGTAGAAAATAATCTTCATAATCAGGACAGAGGAAATGGTCTCTAGATAATATTCAATAATCTAGTCTGCTTATTTTCAGGGATAGGGATAGTGAAGTGCAGAAATTACACTCACTTGGGAACACAGCTGCATCTTCCCTAGAAAATTGGCATGTAGGAATCCTTTGAGGTAGCGGCCTACATGTAGGAACCCTTTGAGGTAGCGGCCTACCCCCAGCACAGACTAGTCCATGAACTAGTCTTGTAATTGCATATTAACAATCCCAAGACATAAGGGCATACACTTGAGAAAATTATAGGTGCTGTATCAAAAAAAAATTAAAGAATCATCTTCCCATCATAAGCTAGCTGGCATAGTAACAAAATTAGAAACACAGTAACTTGAGACTCTACTGGGGGATCTGCACTCCATTCAAAAGCCACTCAATGTTTTGCAGTTTTGGTTAAATGTATTACTTTATGGTAAATAAGCCCATTCCATAAGTCAGATATTCCCAGAAATTCTAGAAATACCTAGAGAAGAAGTGCATGCGTGCGTGCGTGCGTGAGTGTGTGTGTGTGTGTGTGTGTGTGTGTGTGTGTGTGTGTGTGTGTGTGTAAATCAGAACTGTAATTGTGAAAGACTCACTGTTGAAAGCAGCCTTCTGCCTTGGTGTCAAGAATAAAGAATTCAGTGAAAGCTGAGGCCACTGTCAAATGGATCTTGAAAGCATTGATCCATGGGAAGCGCATGGTATAAATTCATACAACACCACTTAAAATACAGTAGAGACCACAAGAAAGACAATTGGAAGAACTGTCATAGTCACTTATTAGTTTTCCACTTAAAGCATATGTGTCTTTATGGTCATATATGAAATATTTACATTTTCTCTTGTTTTTTTTTTCTTTTTCAACATGGTTTCTTCTAAGTCCAGAATGTTTAATAGTTACTATGACATTTGGAGAAAGAATTTAGAGTATCTCTTAAATTTAGTTGTATATGATTATCAGAGACATTAAGCCAGACATCTCTTATTTTTATCAATAATTTTGAAACTTTTGGGGTTTAAAATACCATGGTATTTTTTTCTCTTCTGGAGATACTTAAAGTGGAACAAGCAGAGATCTTGAGAGCTTATCAAGAGAGCAGATGTGCAGATTAAGCAATGTCTGGCAGATAATTCCAGAACTTCACCTTACTCATAACTAGTTACTTACAAGGGCACCAAATCTCCCTTATCAAAGTGCCATACACACCTCCCAGTTCTAGCACAAAATCAGGCAAATGGAGGGGTGACGAATAATTGTTAAGTTCTTACTATGTACTAAGCACTTTGGGGTATCATATATACAAGTGATCTTTGGCTTATGGTAAAATCATGTCCTGATAAATCCATCATAATTTAGAAAAATATTTTAAGTCAAATTGAATTTAGTAAACCTAGTCTATCAAGCACCATGTATTAACCTATTCTGCCTTAAACTTATTCAAAATAAATTAGCCTACAGTTACTCAAAATAAACCAATATAAAGTCTGTTTCATAACTAAGTGTTGGTACCTCATGTGATTTTAAAGTATAGCTAACCCCCCCCAAAAAAAATAGCTTGTGACACGGTGTATTGGACAGTATTGGTTGTTTATCTTAGCGATTACACAGTTAAGTAGGGCTGCAGCATTGCAAAATACTATCATAACATGTATTGTTAGTCTGGAAAATAACAAAATTTTGAAGTGTATCTTCTACTGAATTCCTATCATTTTTTTGCACCATTATAAAATTTGACAGTTTATAAGTTGACTGATCCTGACTAAGAAATCAAACATGTAGTGTTTCAATATATCACCATGGTGATTTTATAAGGTAGTTACTAGCACTGTCCTCTTATTTAAGTTGAGTAAACTGGATTAGAGAACAAATGAGCCACCTGTCATAGGTCACCAAGTGTTGAAAGAAAGACTTGGGCCCAGGTCCACTGCTTACTCCAAGGCACAGGCTGTGATCCAAAGACTTATTGTGAATGAGAATGTGTAGAAAAAGTTCTTATCACCACACTCAGATTATACTTAGCAACAATAAATACCAGGCATTTCTATTTTTATAATAATATAGATTTATAAAACTGGCACATACGTAATTGTCAAAAGCTATAAAACCAGTGAATGTCAGTGACAAAATAGAAATTCAAAGATCTTCCCCAAGTACCTCTGTTCTGAAAAATTAATCCTAATTGCTTTCATGGGATTAACAGTGATATGGAATGAATGGGATCTGTGACAGGCAAACAAATAGAGACATGGAAAAGGAACATGCTGTATGAAGTTGTAATTCCTTTATATAAAAAATAACATTATGGAATTACACTGACCAACAAGGCTTGATGGACACAGCCAAAACTACAAACTAAAAGGCTTTGTCTTTGACTGTTTTAAAGTTGGCTCTCCATACTTCATTATGTGTCAACTATGGGGCAGCTGTCTTCTTATGCTTCTATCCTATTGTTCACTGCCTTTGCCCCCCAGCTCAGAGGCTTCACATGCATTCCACTTCATGGAATTGCTCGTCCATTCTCTATGTCAAGGGTGTGATTCTGGCTGTTAGTTTGGTAGAAAATATATAAACATCTCCAGTGAATGACAGAAGGTTTTGGACAGTTTAATGACTCCAAGGAATAATGGTTCAGACTGATAAGCCACAGAATCCTTCTGATCAGGGGAACACTGACTACCTGTTACAGGTGGGTCTTGGACTTCCATAGATGCTAGGTCCTCTACCTTGATCACAAAGCTTTCAGGAAGGGAAGCCAACCTTAACAGTGTTGACAGTAGAGCTGCTCTTCCATTCTGTCAGAAACCAGCATGAGATTTTCCAAGTGTTGTCAAGGGAATGTCATTCCTTGTGATGCTCAGTAAGAGTATTCTAAGTCAGGAAGGTGCAGGGAAGTCCACTTGCACTTCCCTTCAATAAATTTGCTAACATTCCCAATACAGTCTGCTACAGAGATGGCACTGCTACACTGAGCTTCACTGGATCTTGAGCTCCAGATATGGTTGACAGATATCTCTGTGATTAAAAAACTGCCACTTGTTCCCCAGTGTTCACTTTCCTTTTCTAGTGTCACAAACAAAAATGAAATGAGCCCCCGCCATCCAGCTCAAAGCTGAATACCTGAGTTTCTCCTACTGATGACTTAGGAACCATGGACTATTTATGATGGATGTGAACTCCAGGTTGTTCATTAGATGAACACAGCAATTAGGGAAGAGGCAAAAAATGTTAACGAGTCCTACCAGCTCAACTTGATTTTTGTCTTTCAGGCGTCATGAGGAGCAGTGATTTGTACTCTATTTCCATCAGGAGAGAAATGACGTTCTTAAAACTTGGGGAGTTTTTCTCTGTATTTTCCCACTCTTGACAAACACAAATGCACACCTTCTGGGCATTTCATATTACTATAACCGTGGGAAATATTTTCAAGCCATCCTTAAATAAGCTGAGTATATAGTGTTGTAAAGAATTCCATAGTTATTGAAAGTTATAGGAATTCTTCAGGCTATAAAGGCTGTTTATGTCATTAGTATAATTTTAAGGAATGTATCCACCATAGGTTTTGTCCAAAAGAATAAGTTTTTATAAAAGATTACCTATTATATTCTTCTTTTGAAGGGAGGGGACAGCAGGGTGCTGAGGATAGTGTCTAGGCACTCATGGATGTTAGGTGAGTGCCCTACCACTGAATTACTCTTCCAGCACTCACCAAATGTTCCTTCTCAACCTGTATTCTTTTTAAACATATTCTATTACATTTATTTAGTGCATATATGCACATGTGTATGTGCATGTGCACTGGAGTGTGTGTGTGTGTGTGTGTGTGTGTGTGTGAGAGAGAGAGAGAGAGAGAGAGAGAGAGAGAGAGAGAGAGAGAGAGAGAGATTGGTTCTCTCCCTTTACCATGTCAGTCTTAGGGATTGAACACAAGTTATCAGATTTGACAGCAAGTATCTCTACCACTGAGCCAATCTATGTTAGTAGCTCAATATAAGTGACACTGCAATCCACCATAACAACTGCTGAATAAGGCACATGGCCTGTGCTTATCTAACTCTTTCCATTTCAAGATAGATAGATAGATAGATAGATAGATAGATAGATAGATAGATAGATAGATAGATTTATTACATTTGGGGATAAAAATTTCAAACAGGATACTAAGTATTTGAAGCAAGTATTAGTGAGACATTAATAACAAATCAAGAGATCAGAGCTAGACAGAACTAAAATGTTCTTAGTCACAACAGAGTGACTATAGCTAATTATTTTAAAATTAAGATCTGGGTAAATGTAATAATTAGTATGTGAGGTCATAGGCAATTTAGTTTAACTGATTTAAACATTCTACAATATATGACTGTATTATAACTTACTTCATATATATATGTGTGTGTGTGTGTATGTGTGTGTGTGTGTGTGTAGTATTTGACAATTTTGAAAAGATGAGATAAGTTAAAAAACCAGAGCTACTTAAGGTATTAATATTAAACCTAAGTTCTCACTTAATTGGATTTTGCCAGAGGTACTGAGAGAAAAAAAATCTATTAGCAAAGATCACCATTAACATTTATCAAGCTTTAATTACATCTACTTAGCATAGCTAGGCACTACAGGCATAACAAAAGACCAACTATTAGGTGTAATTATATATTTTTTAAATGAAGAAAGGAAAGCTAAGACAGGAAAGAAAACTGAGTCCATAATGTAAGCGGCAGAAAGTAGATAATCCAATCCTGATAACCAAGTTTCTGTGCTTAAATACTGGATTATAGCGCACTGGGTAAAAGAACGTGATGCAGAGTACAGCCCCAGTTGGGATGCAAAACTAAAAGTAGTTCCTTTGTTTCACAGAGTCCAGTCTACAGTAGAACCCTTAGAGTTAAATAGATTCCATTTAATATTTAACTCCACCTGTCGCTCGGGGATGGGTAATAGTAAAGAAGGGCTTGGATGACTGAGGAGAGGGTCTACTCTGCCCCTGGCTAGGTGGTCTGCTGACACCAGAGCTGAATTCTAAACTTCACAGTTCTACATTTCAAGATAAAATTCCACAGGACCTCAGTGGTTATATTTTCAGGTCAACATGAATGTGCCCAGTTGCTACATACGTAATAATGGAAGATACCATCTGAAAATGTGCTTGAGCCCAGAATTAACTGAGCAATGAGAGACTTTTGCTGATCATTCGCAGGCTTTCCCCCTCTACAGTGCTCGGTTCTTGTGCAGGCACAAAGTCGCAAGAGCCTTCAAGATACAGAAGGGATTACAAGTTTGGCTAACATAAAGGTTTTGTGGGGATGAGCCAGGAAGAGTTTCATCAATAACCCAAGAGTCCCCAGCATTACAGGCAGTGACTTCATGAACTATGGAGAATTATTTCCCATGTTCAGTCAGCAACCACTTATGAATCATCCGGTCCAGCAAAACTGAAACAACACACACGCTCTATTCTTCAGCCTCACAGCGTGAAGCCCACCCGGTATTCTCATAGCCCACCCCACAGCATCCTCGTAGGACACCACAGAAACAAGGAGGGATCCTATTTAGATTGAACACTATTTGAGAGTAACCATGGCAATATCCAACCACTTTCCCAGCCTAGTAAGCACCACAGCACCCTGCTGACATCTGTCTAGAGAGACCATAACATATCTTTCCCAATAGCAAGGCAGCCACAGAGATTTTTGTAATAGTGACAAATCTGTACTTAAGTGTTTATAACATCTGCTCAAATCTCTTCACTTACCATCAGGACCTGGTTATAGGAGACTTAGCTCAAGCTATGGATCAGTTTTGGCTCTGTGAGCAGGAGATTAGCATGCCCTAGCTTCACTTACATCCTGTGGCATTTTCAAGAAGCAAAAGTGACTCACCACTCTGAGCTACACCCTGGACATGAGCATCCCTCTCCACAGAGCAAGCTCAATAAGGAAAACTATCACTGACAGGAACCCTGAGGAAGAAAACCAGTTTTCTTAGTAGGTCCCTTACCGATCCTCTTAGTAGGTTCCTTACAAAGGATGCTCCAGAGGCCCAGAAGAAGGATGAAGAATTCCCTAAAGGACCGGGGAGTCACAAGCATGGCAGGCAGTGTTTTCATTCCCAGCCAATGTCAGGTAAGAGGAAACTCTTCAAGTAGAAGGCTTCCTCTTCCTCCCTGGAGATCTTCAGAGCTGGGTCATATTAGTCACCCTAGCAGAATCTTAGGGGAAAAATTAATTAATTAAAATAAAATCAGGAGACCTGGTGGGAGAGGACAGTATGAGCAGCCTGAAGATTTGTGAAAGCGAGAGGCCTGCTGTGGCTTGGTTTCTGATCCAACCTGCTGTTCTCTTTCAAGCCCTCTGATGTGCAGAGCAGCTGGCTCCTTGCTTCCGCTCTGCCACCGTTCTTGCATAACCTTGAGGTTTTTCTCAAAGTGAACAATTAAACTTAAAAAAAAATCTAAATTGTTACAGTCTTTAGGTTTAGATTTTGATCAAATCAGGGTCAAGGAATTTATACTAAAAGTACCTATGGTGAGCATACATTTTCCATTTTCGTAGATTATGATTATTATTCTTCATCAGTGTAACGTATCTTACAACCCTCCCCCCATGCTCCCACCATGGCACAGTAAGATGAGAACGTTTCTTGTCATGAAACCAATGAAGGCTTAGCTGACGTGATGGAGAAAATGACTGACAGGGTACATTTCATCCACAGAGGAGGGGAGGGCCTCCTCCTTCACTCTGTAGATGCCTATCAGCAGAACACGCTCACCGTTAGTACTGGCTATGTGTTCTCCCTAAATATTAAAGTTCTAAGCAAAATGAGATCTTGAATACCAATTAAAGGAAACTTTCATTTTCCATATGTTTTATGTGCTTGTTGTCTAGATAAAGCAGTAAAGTAAGAAATGGGAAAAGTTCAGAATTGGATAGCTCAGGGTTGTGAGGGGCTGTGGCTCGAAGCTCACGTTTAATCACTAGCTTATCACAACAGGAACTTGGTAACTCCTGATGAAGGGTTGGCACCTGTGCATTTTTACTCATTGCATGAAATTGAGAGGTTTTTTGTCCCTCAGAGGCTGATGACACCCTTCCAAGGCCAAACTCTAGTTAGTGTATGTTGTGTTTTATTAAAAAAAAAAAAAAAAAAAGGAAAAGAAACCAGAGATGTGTTTGGTGGAGGCACGGTATGGAAGGGGTGCCTCTGGGGGACCCATGCTGAGGCATCCCTTCCCCATGAAGTACCAGCCACACTACTGCAGTATAGTATAGAACAGAGTTTATTTAGGGCGTGGGGAGGGGAGTTGGGGGAGTAGAGACAGAGAAAGGCAGAGAGAGGGAGAAGGGGGAGGAGGAGGAGGAAAGGGAGGAGGAGAGGGAAAGGGAAGGGGAGGGAAAGGGAGAAGTTGAGGGATGGGGAGAGGGAAAGGGAGGGGGAAGGGAGAGGGAAAGGGAGGGGGAAGGGAGAGGGAAAGGGAGGGGGAAGGGAGAGGGAAAGGGAGGGGGAAGGGAGAGGGAGAGGAATAGGGGCCCACCAAGAACACATGGAGAGAGAGGGGGGAGGGGAATGGGGAGAGAAGAGACAGAGAAGGAAGAGGAGAGTGAGGAGAGAGCAAACATCCTCTTTTATAGGGAATCAGGCACACCTGGCTGTTGCCAGGTAACAGGGGCGGAGCCTAGAGGGAATGCCAACTGTGTATTTATTCCTTCAAACAGATAAGTCACAGTGGCTGAAATACCAACATGAATAAACACTGCTCCTGAATTTAAGGAGCTCAGCCAACCAGTGCTGATAGCAACGTACCCCTGGCACGCCAGGTGATACAGTCAGTCTGCTGAGCTTCTAGAATCTGCACTGCTGACCAAGGAGGCACCCTGCTCTTGGTTCATTGTATACAACTCATTCCCCTTCCCTGATCAGTATGGTATGCAAAAATCCTGTTGGCAGTTGAAGCAAGGCTCAATGTACCTCTAAAATGGCCTGAGGGGTTTCGAAGAAAAGCCTTGAATCACCCCTCCTAAAGCTTGAGATACCATCCGAACCACAAGTAAACTCTGTCAACTTCAGACCTTCACAGTTCTCTGGTAGTTGTTTTCCTCTCCCCTCCTCCCTCCTCCTCTTCCTCCTCCTTCACTCCTCTCCCCGTTCTTCTTTCTCCTCCTCTTCCTTCTTCTTTCGGTGTGTGTGGGTGTATGTAAATGTGTATGTCGGTAGATGAACATGCTGTGTGCCTTCTGCTGGGGCCAGACGTCTTTCTCAATGATTCTGCCCCTTACGTTTTTTAGATAGGGTCTTTCACTGAACCAGAAGCTCATCCATTTGACAAGAGAAATTGGTCATGAGCTCCAGGAATCACTATCTGTCCTTCACCCCCAGCAGTGGAATTACAAATAGGTGCTACCATACCTGGCCTTTTATGTTCTGCAAGGGATCTAAACTCAGAGCCTCAGGCTCGCACAGGAAAGGTTTTACTGACCTTGACCAAGCCATCTTCCCAGTCTCATGATTTTCTTTTCATATAAAGGAATCCATACTAAGTAGATAACATGTGGAACAATCTTATAAAACATTTAATGAATTGTAAGTGACGTCCATGCTGGTATTTTACCAGTCTATATGACTATTTATCCCCCCAAGTGCTGGGAGTGCCATTGGCCAAGACTTTGACCCAGATTCTTACTCTTATCTTTATTCTGGTGAAGAAGTGAAAGAAGCCAGATTCAAAAATGCATTCCTCAGTGGTAAATCTGTCTTGCTTTTGTGTTTATAACTTATTCAGTAGCTAGGTGTTTTTCTTTTTTAAATCTCCAACCATCCCATTATAGTCATTTACTGCTTGATCTAAAACTTGTACTTTCCATGTCAATGTGCAAATTTAATGAGTTTACTGCACTCTTAGAAATGCTTTCTTTGTATGTTAGGGACAGTTTTAAACACACAAGTCCATTGCCAGTTTTGTGTTGAATGACAAAAAGTAAAATAGAATTTGGAAAAAATGCAAATTACCTTTACAAAAAACCCAAGAGTTACTTGCATAGCAAATTATTTCACTCACTTGCTGACTCTGTCACTTTCTTGAATCATAAAGCAACTTTATTTCCTGTAATATTTTCTCCAGGTGATCAGAAGAGCAGCAGTCACAAACTTAGATACAACAACACTAGACAGAATCAAACACTCCTTAGTCCTGAATTTTTAACCCCTTGCGTACCAAATAATATTCCACAGCTTCTTCCAGAAGTACCAATTCACCTCTAAACCCACTGCTGTGCTAATGCATGTGCTTTACTCACTAATGTTACTGCTAGCCCTGTCACCTATACAACCAGCCAGAATACATGCTGCAAAATGACTATGAACCCTAGATCCTGCCCTCAGCCCACTGAATTCAGATTCCACAGAGATATGGCCAGAGGGTCCTATTTTGAAAAATATGCAAACACAGTTCCGATGAATTGGATTAAAAGGATAACTAGAAACTGATTGACTGGTAGAAGTGGTGAACCTTTGAGATGTGGCATCACATATATGATACTCGCTGGTTCTTTTTTAAACCCAAAGTAGACCCAGATATGCCCCTCCCCCCACATTGCCCTCTACAGAGGTTTACTGCTAGCCTTGGGAGTATCGGTTGACACTAGCCCTAGAGGTTAACTCCCTCGGCATGTTCTCCATTGAGAACCACCCTATCCTAAGGCCCTGCTGTTCCCGATATGCTGCATGCAACGGTGGACCAAGAAAAGTTGTAAAGCATTTGCTCTTTTCACCCAATGTGGGATGCTGCTGGGAAGTTGTTGATCTGGAATCAAGAATGGGCCAAGGGTGTCAGGCCTGCAGCACACTTTCATTTCTCCCTGTCCCCAGTCCTGCTTCCCCTCTCTCTTTGCATAGGTATGGATCCCTAGTCATCTTAATACCTGCTCTCTTACAACCTATGCATGTGTGTAAAGTGTATTTGTTATATGCTTTCCTTTTTTTAATCAAATAACCTCGAACATTGATTTTAAGAAAAACCAACTTTTTCATTGAAAATAGATCCTTTCCTCATACCATGCATCCCAACTATAGTTTCTCCTCCCTCACCTTCCAGTTCCTTTCTCCACCTCTCCTCTCCCCAGATTCACTCCCCCTCTGTTTCCTCTACAGAAAAGAACAGGCCTCCCAAAGCTATCAGCCCAACATGGCCTAACAAGATACCATAAGACAGGGCAAAGGCCCTCATATCAAGGTGAACAACAGGAGGAAAAGAGCCCCAATAGCAGGCAAAGGAAACATTCCTGTTTCTATTGTTAAGAGTCCCGCAAAAACACTAAGCAGAGGATCTGGTTCAGATCCATACAGGCACCTTGCTTGCTGCTTCAGTCTCTGCGAGCCCTGCTTAACTGATTCAGAGGTCTACTTTGCTCTGGTGTCCTCCATCCTCTCTAACGCCTATAAATTTTCTTCCTACTCTGGCAAGAGATTCACCAATCTCCAAGGGGAGGGACTAATTTAGACTCTATCCTAATGTCTAGCTGTGGGTCTCTGCACCCACTACTGTCTGCTGCCGAAGGAAGCCTCTCTGATATCTGATGACAGATTACCCATCTATGTACTGGACAGAGTACCCATCTATGAGTATAGCAGAGTATCATTAGGAATCCTTTCATTGATTCTTTGTTGTTGTTGTTCTTGTTTTGTTTTTTGGTTTGTTTGTTTGTTTGTTTGTTTGTTTTTGCCAGTTCTATTTGGTTTTACCTTTGGTCTCCGGGCTCTCCAGTCCCTGGCTCTTGGATATCCAGGCAGTGTAGGACAAGGACTCCCTCTCATGGATCATGGCATGGGCTTCAAGTTAAACCGAACATTGGTTGGCCACTCCCATAAGTTCTATGCAGGACAGATTGTAGGTTGAAATTTTTGTAACTGAGTTGATTGATGTCCAAGTTTCTCTTTCTGTAACCTGTAGAGTACCTCTCCACACAAAGAGACTAGAATGTAGAAATGAAAGGTCCATACAGGTACCAAATTGACCCTTTTATGTTTCTTCGTGTTTAATGAGTCCCGTAGAAGCTGTCCTCAGCAATGCTGCTTCTGTCAGTATTCAGAGAGCAACCTTTTATCTAACATCAGCCTGAGTTGTTTAGGGATCTCCGTAGGTTCCTCTCAGCCAACATCTCAACTGAGTGCATCCCAGTGCCACTACTAGAAGTCTTGCCTAGCTACGAAAGATGACCATTTCAGATTTGGTATCCTCCATTTTTACTAGGCGTCCTCAATAAGGTAACTGTCATATTCTAAAAAGTTTCCACTGCACTATGTTTCCACCCCTCCCCCAAGAACTCCCCAATTCCAGCTGTCTCTCCTCATATTCTCTCCCTCCATCACACTATGCTATGAAATTATTCTGTGAAGAAAACCTTGCAGAAGGAAGTTTTCACAGGACTGGTTCAAATATATTAAAAGATTATACTTTTTTTGTTTGCAAAAGTCCTTTTCAGTCAGTTTTGTAAACTTGTGTACCATACTTCACACTTCATAATCAGAGTTCTAGATTCAGCTACAACGTCACTTACTTTCTAAGGTAAAAGCATGTCTTACTGTTGGCATAAAATAAACTGAAGCCTGGATTGGTGGTAAAGACCTGAAATCCCAGGACTTGAGATACTGAGGCAAGAGAATCTAAATTCAAGGCCTGCCTGGGCTGTCTCAGGAAAAGGAGGAAGAGATAGAGGAGGAAGAAGAAGGAATAGGAGGAGGAAGAAGAGAGAAAGAAGAGGAAGAGGAAGGAAGAAGGAGGAAGAGGAAGAAGAAAGAAGAGGGGTAGGGGAAGAGGAGGAGGTAGAGAAGGAAGAGGAGGAGGGGGAGGAGGAGGGGGGAGGAGGAGGGGGGGGGGAGGAGGAGGAGAAAAAGAAGAAATAGGGAGAAAATGTATCAATGTTAAGGACGGTAATTGAGCAGGGGGTTTAAGTCTCTGGACCCTGACAACTCATCACAGCCTTTGTGCTAAGCACAACAAAGATGCTTTCATTGTGTTGTGCCAAGCACAACAAAGGTGACTTAACAAGGCTGTTTGCATGGTGGTCTTGCATCCCTATACTCACACTGCTTCCTACTTTTCTTTGCCTCAAATTACCTTGCCCTGTGATTGGATAGTCTTCCTACTTCCCATTTCTTCCACACAGAAATTTCCCTACCATGAAGCCCTTGCATGCGTGACCCTGTCTTAGCATCTCTCACTGCAGTGATATTGAGTGAGTGTGCTAATATCCAGCATACAATATTTCATCCAATGTTCCTTCATTCTTTGTTCAACAGGTAACATTTTTCACAACAGGCATCTGTGTTTTAGGAGGTAGGAAGGTATTAAAGTTAGTTAGTTAAAAACTATTAAATCAATTATTTTGGATAAACCAAATATTAGCCAATAAGTAAAACAGACATTAAAACCGAATGTGGAGAGTTCATAATCTTTTTTAACTTTTTTAAAATAAGGTATCCAAGGGCATAGTGGGAATTAAACAAAATAAAGTGAAAGTGCGCATTTCAGAAACACACTATCACATTTGTCTTGGCATGGGACTATCTTATTTTTATTTTATTTTATTTTATTTTATTTTTATGCAGGGCCTCATATAGACCAGGCTGTCCCCAAACTCACTATGCTGCCAAGGATGACCTTGGATTTCTGATTCTCTCTGCTTCTGCTTCCAGAGTGCCAGAGTTGCAAGCATAGACCACCATGCCATATTTATAAAAATCAAACCCAGAGTTTCTGGAATGCTCTGGGAGCACTCTACCAATGGAGCCACATCTCCAACCACCACAGAGTTTAACACTAAGACAAGGAACGTGCAAATGACAGTAATTCAATGCAAAATGAAATGCTTTTTGGTTGGTTGGTTGGTTGGTTGGTTGGTTGGTTGGTTGGTTGATGTGTTTTGATTTTATAGTTGGGTGATGGCTTGTTTGTTTCTTTTTGTAGAACACAGGAAGATCGAGGAGCTTGATCATTCTCTCAGAAAGAGTATGGGGGTAATGGTGATAAGTATACACTAATGTATACTAGAGCCCCTTGTGAGATCACATGAAACCCAGAGCAGTGGAGCAGCTTCCTGGAAGCTGAAAGCAGGTCATTCTAGTTGCTCAACAAAGAGGATAATCACAATGAGGCTCCAAAGAAAGGGCCCAAGGAAGCCAAGGAAGCAGGGACTGCACTAGGCCTCAGAGCAGCAACGGCTGCCATCAGGTGACTAGTTCAGAAATATGGCTCTGCTTATTTTAACACTTGGCAGAGTCCCAGCAGTGTTCCCTGGTTGAGCTTCAGCTCTGTTTAATCCCTTTGCTGTTATTTATGATTACTGCCAACAAACACCAAAAACCATCAACCATCTACCTAAGTCACCAGCACAAATGTAATTTGCAAGGAGACAGCAGAAAGCCTAGGTCTGGGTAGCATGCTCCTCCCCTCCTGGCAGATTTTACCTGCCCAGCTGCCTTGTCAGATGGCTCTCCTGCCCTTGTCATAGGCCTTTCTAAATGAAAACATGCTCTCTACTGGTACAGATGTGAATTGCTGGACATATTATGATCTTAACTTTTTTTTTTCTCTTTGTAAGACATTAAATTTTTCTAATGTTTGACATAAGCATTTTCTTCTACTGTATTTTAGGTGACTTCCCCTAAATAGAATCAATAGGTTGAAGATAAGAATCTTTTTTTTTCTTTTTTTCGGAGCTGGGGACTGAACCCAGGGCTCTACCACTGAGCTAAATCCCCAACCGAAGATAAGAATCTTAAAAAAGATTCTTGATACCCATTATGGTTTGCTTTTGCTGGAAAGCATTTTAATAGTAAGTTTGATATACAGGAGTTTTCTTTAAAGTAGATATATCTAAATTATAAAAACCCTTTTCTGGATGATCTGTAGTGAAGTCATATATATATATATATATATATATATATATATATATATATATATATATGAGAGAGAGAGAGAGAGAGAGAGAGAGAGAGAGAGCATATAGAGATGCAAATAACTTAAAGACCTGTGAAAACCACGATGGAGGTTTTTCAAGAACATTAAAAATAATAGAATTATCACAGCTATGGCTACGGGTATCTACCCCTAGGATTCTCTATCAAAGAGTTAATTGTACATTCTTGTTTATTGTAGTTGTATTCACAATGATAAGGAAATAAAATAGGTCTGCATGTCCTCAAGTGATGAATAGATAAAGACAATACATATGTAATGGACCTTTTGTTAGCCATAAAGAATTGAACTTTCAAGAAAATGGATGGCTCTGGAAATTATTATACTAAGTGGGGCTACCAAAGACAAGTAGTCCATGCCCTCACTTACATGTGGATCTTAGCTATTTATTTTTAATGTATGCATGTATATGTGGTATGATTGTGGGACACTGAATTGGAAGTGCTGGGGAATAAGAAGTGTGTAACAGGTCACACATACATGAGTGTCACAGGCCACATGTGAGACGAAAGCAGAAAGGGAGCAACTGGGGACAGAAAACCAAGAGGAAGAGGCCAGGAGGAAGAGCAACAAAACCAAACTATGTGTGGAAGTGAAAAAACAAACTATATATTTTACGCCAATTACTAGGTGAAAAATCAAAGAACATTGAGGTTAGGTTACCTTGAACTCCTCACGTAGGTCCAATGATCTTATAAGGGTCTTTATAAGAAGGGCATAGATTCCTACACAGGAATCTGCTGGAGACACAGGTACTGTGGCAGCAGCAGCCATCTATCTAGGGCCACCAACACCCTCTCGAAATTGAAAGAGAAGAACATGAGTTTCCATGGAATATCCAGGGAATCAACTCTGGCATTTAATGCTATTTTTGTAAGATTTACTTGTTTTCTGATCTCTAGTTATCAGACTATATTTATGTCTTGAGAAACTAAATTTGTGGGTATTTGTTGCCATAACAACAAGTGTCACACAGTGAGTAGTTATTTTTATACTCCACGACCCGAATCACCAGGAAATGCCCAATTCTCAGTAAATGTTCCATGAGAAAATTTGTATCCATACAAACCTTTTGTGGGATTTCATTTAATGTGAGTGTGGTGTATAATTTTAGGTAAATATAAAAATATTATTCTTGAGACTTTATTAAAGAACGTAGGTGTTACTTCTCCCTTCCCCATCTTGCTATTTATCTCCCCCTTGGCTGGAGCCTCTGTTACTCTGTTTCCTACTTCATATAATCTGTATCCTGTATCCCCCTCCAACTCACCCCACCACACACCTATGATCCCTCTACACTTTCTTGGTTTTACTCCATGTAGGAAAAGAGTATTTGGAGTTGGGAACCACAGATGAGAGAAAACATATTGAGTTTGCCTTCTGGGACAATATAGTATTTTCTAGGTCAATCCACTTCCTTGCATGATTTCAGTTTTCTTTACTGCTCAGTACTACTCCACAGAGTATACATGCCACATTCTTCTCATCCATTCATCAGTTTAACTATCTTTAGATTGTTTCCATTCCTAGCTATTTTGAGTAGGCCAGCAATGAGCAGTGCTGAGCAATCATCAGTGGAATAGGATGCCACTTGGACAGACAATGTTCCCCACAAGAACTGTAGAGGAACAAAAGTCCTGTACTAGATAAGAAAAGCATCCCTTAGAATGGTTATCAGGCAAAGGAGCCAAAACCATCCAATGGAAAAAAGATAGCATTTTCAGCAAATGGTGCTGGTTCAACTGGAGGTCAGCATGTAGAAGAATGCAGATCGATCCATGCTTATCACCCTGTACAAAGCTTAAGTCCAAGTGGATCAAGGACCTCCACATCAAACCAGACACACTCAAACTAATAGAAGAAAAACTAGGGAAGCATCTGGAACACATGGGCACTGGAAAAAATTTCCTGAACAAAACACCAATGGCTTAGGCTCTAAGACCAAGAATCAACAAATGGGATCTCATAAAACTACAAAGCTTCTGTAAGGCAAAAGGACACTGTGGTTAGGACAAAACAAACCAACAGATTGGGAAAAGATCTTTACCAATCCTACAACAGATAGAGGCCTTATATCCAAAATATACAAAGAACTCAAGAAGTTAGACCGCAGGGGGAGACAAATAACCCTATTAAAAAATGGGGTTCAGAGCTAAACAAAGAATTCACAGCTGAGGAATGCCGAATGGCTGAGAAACACCTAAAGAAATGTTCAACATCTTTAGTCATAAGGAAAATGCAAATCAAAACAACCCTGAGATTTCACCTCACACCAGTGAGAATGACTAAGATCAAAAACTCAGGTGACAGCAGATGCTGGCGAGGATGTGAGAAAGAGGAACACTTCTCCATTGTTGGTGGGATTGCAGACTGATAAAACCATTCTGGAAATCAGTCTGGAGGTTCCTCAGAAAATTGGACATTGAACTGCCTGAGGATCCAGCTATACCTCTCTTGGGCATATACCCACAAGATTCCCCAACATATAAAAAAGACACGTGCTCCACTATGTTCATCGCAGCCTTATTTATAATAGCCAGAAGCTGGAAAGAACCCAGATGCCCTTCAACAGAGGAATGGATACAGAAAATGTGGTACATCTACACAATGGAATATTACTCAGCTATCAAAAACAACGACTTTATGAAATTCGTAGGCAAATGGTTGGAACTGGAAAATACCATCCTGAGTGAGCTAACCCAATCACAGAAAGACATACATGGTATGCACTCATTGATAAGTGGCTATTAGCCCAAATGCTTGAATTACCCTAGATGCCTAGAACAAATGAAACTCAAGACGGAGGATCAAAATGTGAATGCTTCACTCCTTCTTTAAAAGGGGAACAAGAATACCCTTGGCAGGGAAGAGAGAGGCAAAGATTAAAACAGAGACTGAAGGGAGCCTGCCCCACATGTGGCCCATACATATAGAGCCACCCAATTAGACAAGATGGATGAAGCAAAGAAGTGCAGACTGACAGGAGCCGGATGTAGATTGCTCCTGAGAGACACAGCCAGAATACAGCAAACACAGAGGCGAATGCCAGCAGCAAACCACTGAACCGAGAATAGGACCCCCGTTGAAGGAATCAGAGAAAGAACTGGAAGAGCTTGAAGGGGCTCGAGACCCCATATGTACAAAAATGCCAAGCAACCAGAGCTTCCAGGGATTAAGCCACTACCTAAAGACTATACATGGACTGACCCTGGACTCTGACCTCATAGATAGCAATGAATATCCTAGTAAGAGCACCAGTGGAAGGGGAAGCCCTGGGTCCTGCTAAGACTGAACCCCCAGTGAACTAGACTGTCGGGGGGAGGGCGGCAATGGGGGGAGGGTGGGGAGGGGAACACCCATAAGGAAGGGGGGGGGGAAGGGGATGTTTGCCCGAAACCGGGAAAGGGAATAACACTCAAATGTATATAAGAAATACTCAAGTTAATAATAAAAAAAAAAAAAAAAAAAAAAGAATGGTTGTCAGGGTAGTCAAGTGTCTTGCAAGGCAATTTATTATAGATGCAGCCCTGTTGCCTCTCAGAAATTGAGAGCAGCTCCCTATTGCTGTAGACACAATACACCTAGGACTTGGGTGACTACATCTGGATCTGACTTAATCTCTAACACACACACACACACACACACACACACACACACGCACACGCACACACGCACACACGCACGCACACCTTTTTTGCTATCTTCCTTCCATGATTGTAGAAACTACTATGCAAGTAGCTTAGGGAAGGAAGCAATTAAATAATCCCAACCCAGCTGCTCTGAATCACAATAATTACCATCACAGCAAGATATGAATAAAGGTGAAAGAAATGGCAACCATATATCAGTGGTAACCAACAACTGCCAAATTTGGAGCAGTTAAGGCCCACTCAATGGGAGGGAAACCATGCCTAGTACTAGAAACCTAGATAGCTTTTGGGGGCTGTTAAGGTTATGGGCCTTAGAAAAGAATCTACCATCTTCACTTTGCTGGACTACCATAATTCCTTGCTACATTCTAAAACTCATCTTCACACCCACAGATAAGTGAAGCTATGATCCTATACCAAAACAAGTATGTCTTTACAACAAATGAAGGCCATTGCAGAAAACCACAACTCCACACATTGCAGAGATCACCAGATCCTGGGGACTCAGCCCCATGGACACATCTGCATCACAGCTCTTACGTCTACTGCTTAAGGAACATCAACAAAGAGGCGGCAGAAAAACTGCAAGAGCCAGCATATCAAGAATTCTGCTGTGAAGCAGTCTCTCCTAAAAAGTGGCTGTACAAACCAGACCAGAACAATGGCAGCATCAACAAATATGCTGACATAGACAGGGAGAAATTCTTTAGGGCCCCACCCCTAGATAAGGAACTGCAGGCAACTAGTGACTACTGGGAGAAGGAAAGTTAGCCTCCCAGCCATGAGTTTCCTTATTGGTTGCTCAAAGCAAATGGTCAGCCATGAAAAAAACTACCACCACCATAACCGCCAGCACCAGCACTACCACCAACACCACCACCACAAACAACAACAACAAAAATAGACTCAAAAGTGTGTGTGTGTGTGTGTGTGTGTGTGTGTGTGTGTGTGTGTGTGTGTGTGTGTGTAGCAATAATAAAAAAGGTTATCAACTTGAGGAGGGGATTGGGACAGGTTAGCAGGACAGTAGCTGAGGAGGACTGGAATGAGGAAAGGGAGGGGATGAAATGGTATAATTGTGTTTCAGTTAAAAAGTAATTTTTTTTTAAAATGAAGACAAAGAAGGAAGGAGGGAAGAAGAGAGGGCAGGAAAAAGGAAAGAGAAGAAAGGAAGGAAGGAAGGAGAGAAGAGAGAGAGAGAGAGAGAGAGAGAGAGAGAGAGAGAGAGAGAGAGAGAGAGAGATGCCATGGATGGTGGTAAAATTCTAACACCTAATTAACCTTCTGCAAAGCTCAGGTACCTGACAGGTGCATGATTTTTTTTTTTCCAGCAGCAGATAGTTTCTGCAATTGTGTGACATTTGGAATCCTAGGGACTTGTTTTTGCTGTCCGTTTTATTTTTACTGGTTATTTTATTTGTTTGCATTTCAAATGTTATCCACTTGCCAACTTCACCTCCACAAACCCTCTATCCCCTTGCCCTCCTTTAGTCCTTCCCCTAATTTCTCCATTTGGGTCCCCACATTCAGTCTGTTGGTTGGCTGTCAGCATATGCATTCTCATTGGTCAGGTTCTGTCAGAGCCTCTCAGGGAAAAGCTATACCAGGCTCCTGTCAGCAAGCGCTCCTTAGCATCAGCCATAGTGTCTGGGTTTGGTGTCTGCAGGTAGGGTGGATCCCTAGGTGGGGCAGTCTCTGGATGGCCTTTCCTTCAATCTCTGCTCCACTCTTTGTCCCTGCATTTCCTTTAGACAGGAGCAATTCTGAATTAATATTTTGGAGATGAGTGGGTGGCCCCATCCCTGAACCAGGGGCCGTGCCTATCCACTGGATATGGCCTCTACAGGTTCTATCTCCCCTTTGTTGGGTATTTTGGCTAATGTTATCCCCATTGGGTCCTGAGAGCCTCTTACTTTCCTGGCACCTGGGACTTTCTAGAGGCCACCCCGAGTTCCCCATCCCTTACGGCTACACACCTCTGTTCAATTCCCTAACCCTCTGTACATCTGCCATCTCATCCCATACCTGATTCTGCCCCCCCTTTTTCCTCCCCCTCCTCTCTCCCTCCCAGGTCCCTACCTCCCTCTACCTCCCATTATTATTTTGTACTTTCTAAGTAGGTAGGACTGAAGCATTCACACTTTGGTCTTCTTTCTTCTGGTCTTCATATGGTCTGTGAGTTTTATCGTGGGTATTCTGAGTTTTTGGCTAATATCCACTTATTGGTGAGTACATATCATGTGTGTTCCTATGTAGTTGCAAACCCCTTCAGCAAACCCCTTTTGTAACTATGTTACCTCACTCAGAATGATATTTTCTAGTCCCATCCATTTGCTGAAGAATTTCATGAAGTCATTGTTTTTAATAGCTAAGTTGTACTCCATTGTATAAATGTATCACACTTTCTGAATCCATTCCTCTGTTGAGGGACATCTGCGATCTTTCCAGCTTCTGGCTATTATAATTGAGGCTGCTATGAACATAGTGGAACATGTGTCCTTGTTCTATGTTGGAACATCATTTGGGTATATGCCCAGGAGTGGTGTAGCTGGGTCCTCACATAGTACTATATCCAATTTTCTGAGGAACCTCCAGACTGATTTCCAGAATGGTTGTGCCAGCTTGCAATCCCACCAACAATGGAGGAGTGTTCCTCTTTTCTCCACATCCTTGCCAGCATCTGCTGTCACCTGAGCTTTTGATCTTAGCCATTCTAACTGGTGTGAGGTGGAATCTCAGGGTCATTATGGCCCTGAGGGGCAGCATGTGTTGCTGGTTGTAGGTTGGTTGCTGTTGGTCGTGGCTTGTTAAGCAGTTGTTCATGAAGAAGAAACAAGACAAAATCAGATATCCTCACAGTGAAGATCAACTTCCCCCAAGGACCTTAACATCCTAATCAGCAGGAAGTAGTCTAACAATGACATCGCTCTCTTTCTTCTCTATCCTTTCTCCTCTCCTATCTAGTATTAGAGGGTTGAAAGGGTGTGTGGAGAAGGTGGAAGAAAGAACCCTCGAAGTAGCCTAAGTCAGGCCTCATAGAATTTTCTGCTATCTTGGATAAAGTCGATTGTATATACTGAAATAAATGCGAAGCAGTGACAATTAAAATAGGGTTGAAAGATGAGTCTTATAAGTGAAATAGAGACTTAGAAATGAGCAGGACAGGGCTGCTCAGGGGGTGGGAGGGCTCCTTGTTGATAAGCCATCTTGTCTCCTTATGTCTTTCTGATTCTACATCTGAACTCTGAGATTCATCCTGCAGGGTGCTTCCTGGTCCAAAATGAATGGTCTCAACTCCAGGAACCTCGTAGGAGTTGTTAGGTGGAAGAGGCAAAAGAGAAAAATGGTGGCTCTCAGTGAGGCATAGCAGTCATTAAAGAAGGTTTCTGAAATCTGATCCCTAAAAGTCACTAAGCATGTCTGACTTAACTCTGTCACTTTGCTGCAAAGAATGGTTAGAAATGGATGTCTGACCAGCCAGAAGTACTATGGGACTATTTAGGTCCCATTTCAAATAAAGAACCAATAACTCTACCACAGCTCACCTCCTTAGACATCACACACACACACACACACACACACACACACACACACACACACACACACACGCACACACACACACACACACACATGACAAACATCCACACACAATTATCTTCCTGAACAACTCACTCCCTTCCACAAAAGAATGATACCAAAACCTCCCCTTGCCAGTTTAACAGAAGTATATTGCAAGGCATAGTCTCTTCCTATCAGATTTGTATGCGGTATCACATGGCTCCATAACCCATGAACTGTAAGATAAGTAACACACTCCATTACTTTAACACTTTCATCAGGATTTTAAATTTTTTCCTATTACCAGTGAAGTGTTATCTGCAGTAGTAAGATGTCATATGAGACAATTTCACCTTTAGAACAACTGATCTCCTAAAATTAACTTCCAATGCTTGAATAGCAGTTCTTGGTTCTAACTAGATACTATTTTTGTCTATTTTAATAAAAATAACTACTAGACTTTTAAATATTGGTGTCTTTAAAAGTATTACTACTTAAATTTTAAGGTGATGCTAATAGAAAGTAGGCCTTTGGGATAACTGGGCTCAGTCACCCTACAAGTGAGGCCTCACAGATGAAGCCTGTCTCTCTCTGCTGCCACGTGAGGAGAGGACGTGGCAAGAAGGCACCATTTAAAAGCAAGGTGTAGCCCTATCAGACACTGAATTTGAAAGTACCTTATCTTGGACTTTCTAGAAATAAGAAAAACAAAATTCTAGCCTTCACAAATCTCCCCTTTCAGTGTATATTATCACACCATACCAAATGAAAGGAGTGAGATAAATTTCTCTCCTCTTCTTTCACAATGATGCATCTATGCTGAACATTAAATAAAAAGCAACCTTTAGCTAAAAGAAAAATGTCAAAATGACATTTCCAGTTTTTAGGAAACACAAGCACACACATGAACATACATGTACACACACTCTTGTGAATGTGCACATAGGCATGCACATGCATATGCTCGCACGACTACCTCATCAGGAAAAGGCAACAGGGAAACAGAAACTCCATTGGTCAATCAATAATTAGCCTGTCATAAAACTACATGAAAGTTTCTATTTCTCCCAAAATTGTCTCGGGCTTCTGCCTCTGGAATGTCTTTCTTATCTTTAGCATATATTAATTTTAAAAATTAATGGGCTGCATTATAACATTTTATATATCATGTTCTTTGATCATATCCAGTCCCTGTAATCCTTTCCCCTTCCTACGGTTGTCCTTTCCTCTCCTTAAATAATCCCTGTTCTGCTTTCATTTCATATGTATAGTTTTGCATATGAAACCAATCACATGGCTTTCTTGTTCCATCTGCTTTCCTGCAAAGGACATAATTTCAATTTTTCTTTATGGCTCAATAAATACTGTGTGTGTGTGTGTGTGTGTGTGTGTGTGTGTAAGACATTTTATCTGTTCATCCACTGATTGACTCCTAGATTGATCTCATCCCTTGGTTGCTGTGAATAGTGTCAAAATAACCACGGATATAGTTATGTTTGATTCTTTGGGGCATGTACTTGGGGTGGTAGAGCTAGATCATATGGAACACACACACACACACACACACACACACACACACACACACGTACATGCACTCATATACATGAACACATATAAATAAAGTATGAGTCTTCCTCTTCAGCTTCACTAATTTAAGTTTCTACCAACAGTGTATACATACTTCTTCCACTCAGCAGCTTCTCCTGTGTTTGTTGTTTTCTTGATGATAAATCACTCTGATTGAGGTAACTGGCTATTGGTTACTTCCTTTAGGAACTGTCTAGTCCATTAATTTGCTCATTAACTTATTACACTATTCATTCTTGTGGTGCTTAATTTTTAAAATTCTTTATACATTCTGGAAATATATATTACCTTACCAAATTAATTACTATTAAGGCAATAGCTGGCAAAGATTTTTCTCCCACTCTGTAGGCAGTTTCCTCACTCTAGTAATTGTTTCCTCCCATGGTTCAGAAGCTCTTCAGTTTGATGCAATCTCATTTGCTTACTCATGCTCTTACTTCCTAAGCTATTAGGTTTGTATTCAGAATGCGATGGCCCATTTCCACCCCTTGAAGTGTTTTGCTTATCTTTTCCTCAAGTAGCTTTGAAGTTTTAAGACTTTCACTAAGGCCTTTATCTTGAGTTTACTTCTGTGCACAGTTCCATTCTTCTGCTTGTAGCTATGCAGTTGTCTTACGCCATTTATTAAAGACACCATTTTTCACTCAAGACAATGCAACCATTTTAACCACATTATTCCGATGGTCTATGAACGCTCCAGCTATCGTCTATCTACTGGCGTCTTTTTCAGCTGCTTTCCTCAGTTTTCATTGTTTCCATTACAGAGGCTTTCCATCCCTCTGGTTAAATTCATTCCTGGGTGCTTTATTTTGAGACTATCTTGAATAGAATTTATTGTACTGATTTCTTTCTGTGTGTTTCTTACTGGTATATAGAAGACTACTGGTTTGGGAGGTGGAGAAATAACTCAGTTGTCATCACTATCAGCAAACCAGAGTTCTCATTTCAGCATCCACATCAGGCAGCTAAGAAATGCCTATTAACTTTGGTCCCACGGAATCTGACTCCCCTTCTGGTCTGCATGAGCCCCTATATGTGTGTGTGTGTGTGTGTGTGTGTGTGTGTGTGTGTGTGTGTGTGTGTGTGTGTATGTATATATATATATATTATGGATATATATATCCATAAATAAATATCATTATCTTTAAAAAGAAAAGTACTTGGTTTTGTTCTGTTAACTTGTATCCCACTAAGTTGTCATGATTATCAAATCTAAGAGTCTACTGATAGTGTCTTTATTGGATAAGATCAGTAAGAGTTGGCTTTGCCTCGTTACTAATTTTAGAGGTATGCTTTCAAGTTTCTCGCACTGATTGAATGCTATATGTGCTTATTGTATGTAAACATTATGTTGAAGGATGCTCCTTCAATTCCTACCTTCTTCAGGGACTTTGTTATAAAGGTCTTTCTATGCATGTTTAAGCTGTGGTTTACTAAACACTGTTCAACTCAGCCTCTTATTTCCATTTTAGTAAGACCCAGCCAGCTGAGGTCAATCTGTAAGTAGGGAGGTAATTCTTTTTTTTTTTTTTGGACGTATTTATTATATGTAAGTACCCTGTAGCTGTCTTCAGACACCAGAAGAAGGCACCAGATCTCATTACAGATGGTTGTGAGCCACCATGTGGTTGCTGGGATTTGAACTCAGGACCTCTGGAAGAGCAGTCGGTGCTCTTAACCACAGAGCCATCTCTCCAGCCCTAGGGAGGTAATTCTTAAAATGGTCTTTTCTCCTAAGCTAGCTCCCATTGTTGGTCAAAGAATTTTGGAGGAATTCTTTTGAAACACATAACATCAGACTTTCTGTCCTTTTAGGGCTATAGCTGTTCAATTTGAGAAAAGCAGTTGAGTTTTGAGTAGATCTTATTTAGTAGAGCAGTTTTAGGGTTCGAAGGATCTGGAAGCTTCCAGTGAGAACCTACATACTTGCCTTTGCAGTTTCTACTAGCCACCTACATTTCTGAGCAGCTACCTCCCTTGTCTATCCTAAAACCTAGCATTACAACATGAATTACCATGTTTACCTTTGACTGTGATGACCTCATCTAATTACAAGGACCCATTATAGAGACTGAGCCCACATGGGTAGTGTAGACTGTCCATGCCAAAGGTCAGGATTCATTCACATCTACCAAGTATCTGTAGCCATTAAGTAAACATCTTCAGAGTTTGAAGGATTAGGTTATGATCTACTTTGGGTAGGTCATTATTCTGTTCTACGTACATCTACTCTCATTAGCTGGAGATTAATTCCAGAGAAGTATTATCATTTAAGACTGTGATCGGGGAGGCCAAGCAAGGCTGTGACCACAGAAGATGTCAGCAAGTGGAATTTAAACATTTGTCAAAAAGATAATGGGAATGGGCATATAGGTGGGAGTAGGACACAGTCTGTAATTCCTCTTAGAAGTAAGTCAGCACTTAGAAAGCACATTTGATTCTTATGTTAGTTTTTGAATTAAGACACAAAGGAATGTGGAAGGAGGGGCAAACAGATAAAAATACCAATTGTATATAAAAATAACTCTTATATATAAAGATTCATATAAAGGTAGAAGAGGGACACTAAGTAAATAAGGTTGGCCATATTTTTAATATAGGAGAGGAGGGAAGAAAGAGGAATGCATAGGGAGACATAAGGGGACTCAAAACATGAATGGAATTTGATTCCCTTGAAAGAGATTTATCTGATGGAAGACAATGTAGTATTCCTTTGGTAAACTTATGCTCACTATTTAATAGTTCACTATTTAAGGAAGATAGTGGTGGCAATAACAATGTTTTTCATATGTTAGTGCAAATTTATAAGTATTTCAGTTTTTCTCTTAACCTGGCTAGTTCTCAAATAATTGAAATAGGATGATTATGTTTATTTAATAGCATTAAGGCACACCAACAGAGCAGTATTAATCTATTTTAATGCTGTATACTAATCTGGCTACTTCCCAGCCCAAATCCTTAAGATATTTGCATTTTAGTACTGACCTGGCTCTCTCTGCTCCAGGCATTTTTTCATGGTATTTCCTGGACCCTCTCCTCATTGGGAATACCCCACTTCCTCTCTCTCTTCCCACCTCCCCTGGGAAGTCTAGCTTTATTTTCTCCTTTGCTTAGCCATTGACTGATAAGCTCTTTAAAGACCAATCAGGGAATATGGGGAGCAACATTTACACAACTTGGAGACAGGAGAAAAGGATTGTAGATATGGGAACACAGAAATCAGCATTTGAATAATGCAAGGATAATCTCTACACAGTGCACAATAACATTGTGCCTATATTCATGTTATCAAATTCTCTCATGAAAACATATAGAGCAACTGGTATAACAAAATTCAAAGCTTATAAACAACATTTACAAAACTAAGCAGTCCAAAACATACCCCCAAAATCCCAGACCAATGTGTCTCTGCCTCCTGACAAGAAGACATGCAGAGAGGGCTGCCAATGGGACATTGGACACAACAAAAAGCAGGACAACCCTAAGGGGCCAAAAGAAACTCACTGCATATGTCAAATAGAAGCTTAAATAAATCTAAATAGAAAGGCTAAAAAGTGGTGCTCACTATATTCTTAAAAATTGAGCTACTATGGCTGCCTTCTAGGGCTGGAGCCTACCTACACTGATGTGAAATTAACCATAGTTGTCAAAATGGAATAGGACATGGATAATAAAGATTAGTGGGGAATAGGGGGTTAATTTAGAGGAAGAAGTGAGGAATCATTAAAAAAGCTAGTCATTTTAGGGAAGAAGGGCGGGAGGGAAGGATGGGTGAGATTGGGGTCGGGGGAGATGTCTGATGTAAGATACCTTGAGCCACCCTTCATTCTCAAAGTTGGGTAAGACCATCAGGCATATTAGCTCACATGTGCAGTCCCAGCACTTAGGAAGCAAAAACAGGATGATTTGCACTTTAAGGCCAGCCTGGACTATGAGACTCTACCTCATTACAAAAGTTTAGTCAAACTTTTAGAGGCAAGAAAGTACTGAGGTGAAGTCATTATAAGAAAAGAGAATAAAGCCCAGAATAATTCATTTGTAAAAAATGAAAGCATGTACAAAATATATGTCTACAAATAGATTTTTTTTTCAAAAAGACATGGACTCCCACAATAATTTAGCACCAAAAAAAAAAAAAACCCAAAAAACCACTTCAAATAGGGTACTAATTCAGAAAAAAAAGCATAAAAATAATAGCTTAATTCAGAAGCAAGCTCCAAACACGAACACAAGTGTGAAATGATATAAAGATTATGCTAGAACAGACGAAAATGAAAGATAAGCAACTTTATAAACCCCAGAGAAGGAAACAATAGTAAGGATTCATTATTGTGATTATCCATAGGATAGTCCAATGCAGAAAAACAATGCAGAACAAATACTTCTTAAAAATTAGCTTTAAAATCATTTCCTAATAGAAGAGTTCTCCCTGTCAGTTAGATTTCATACCCAAAGGCATCGTGCAGCCTACTGGGAGAAAAATAAGACACCGATCATGTCATTCAACTGTGAACCTTAAGAAGTATGATCCCAAGTTACTAGACAAGATGCACCCACGTGTGTAATTGTGGTACAACTACAATTGTGGTGACCAACTGCTCTCTGATTAAATTTGAGGCTTACTCTACAAGACTGAATCCATACCTAAATCCATACCATGCACACTCAAAAGTACCGTGCAGTGGGGTCATAGACCCTAGTAAGGGAACGTAGCTTTATAATTTAAATTTTAAATGATTTATTTAATCTCGTCTCCTGTAGGTATTATACCCACAGCTAATTATCTACTCTCAGCTTTAATCAGAGAAGCCTCTCTTTTCAGTGCACTTCAGTAAACACAGAGACTCACGACTATAAAAGGTGTCAGGAATAAGTGACAGTTGAGCGTTTCACCCTAAAGAAAACATTTATGCCGTCATCTCTAAAGCTCAGGAAAGCAAGCAGAAAGAATATAAAAGTTGCAATGTAGGAAAAGAGCTGGGAAATGCCATCTTCTGGGCAACACACAGATATTAGAATCATGAACTTTCAACTGCAGATGAATGCATTGGATGCACAAACAGAATGGGTCCATCAACAAGGGATGGATGGAATGGGGATTCAGTGAGTCCTTCCATTCACTGATAAACCATTTCCTACTGCTGGGTTCAGGGAAAAAGAAAACTACTGCCTTTACTTGTATATCCACTGGTGACTCCATCAGATCTCAGTGGATAATCACAATGAAAACTCCATAGCTCAATGAAGTATCGTTTCCATGGAGCCAGGAGACAAGGAAGGAGAAGAGGGAAGAGACTTAACGCTCTTCTGCTCATGCCAAAGTCTCCATGTGCTACATCTAGAGATGCTACTAAGCCAGCCAGCCCAGTGTAGACATCCAACAAGGCACTCCCTCAGAGATTCCACTGCACATTCTACTGCACATTCTTTCCAGCCCATGTGCAGAAAAGAATCATGTCTGTCTTCCCAATTTATTGTGTTCAATATTAGTGTAAAATGATGGTGTACAGAAAAATGACCAAGATTTTAGATTACTATAAAAATTTTCTGCAAACTCATTTATAATTCCTATGTTTTCATTTTAGTTCACAAAAATAAACACAAATACACTTCAGTGGCAGTGGATTGATGGTGGCTTGGTCATTTATTATGTCGATGATATTATCAACCCTTTGACGGTCTCTGGATTTAAGTTCCATTGCTCACAAATAAAAATTAGACACACCCTAAAACTTTCTGCATTGCAGGTGCTTCGAACTTTGTAAGCCTGACCAAATTACCATTCTGCTCATGTTCTCTTTCTTCTGCCGGAAAAGGGTTTCCTTCTTGGAGTTTTCATGGTCTTCAACTGAGGCCAGAAGTCTCCTCAGGCTTTGAAGGGGCCATATTTTCTGGAAAAATGATCTAAGCTAACCTGTAATCACAGTGTCCTAAAAACCAGAGGCAAACAGCAACAAAGCATTTCCTTAAACCACAGACCCCAGTGTACATAACAGGATCTGTGACTCATCCCAGATGCCTAGGTGCCAGCATTGAACAAATCTGTTGGTGTCTCTACCATCCTCCACACACTCGAGGGGCCAGTGGTTATTTATAATATTGTTTTCCTTATACATACCTAATGTCAGGTGTATGCATACCTAATGTCAACTGTTCCTCAAATTAAGTGGATGGATGAATGAGACGACGAAATGATTCATTTCCTTCAAAAGCCTTTATGTCTAGCTTGACCTCAGCAAGTTTTTCATTATCTTTTGTCTCTCTGGTTCCTAACTAAAACCACCCTGAGTCCTGTGCTTGTCGTAAAAGAGAAAAGATATTACAAAAAAGTGATAGGCTTCAGAGTTTTAAATTTTGAATTCGAATTCTAGTTCTCTCTGTTTTAATCAGAATATGTTAGACTTTGATTCAGCTGCAACCTCCAAACCGCAGTGGCTTAGCAGATGTGTGTCCCTCATCTTTGTGCCATCTTGTAGAATTCCAAATGAATGGAAGGCAAGACTCACTCAGCAGTAACATGGGTTTTCAGGATTTCTCCCATCTGGACTCTCAGTAGCACACAGGAGAGCAGAGAGACGAATGACTTAGCCATGGCTTTTTTTTTTTTTTTTTTTTCATCTTTATTAACTTGAGTATTTCTTATTTACATTTCAATTGTTATTCCTCTTCCCGGCTTCCGGGCCAACATACCCCTAACCCCTCCCTCCCCCCTTCTATATGGGTGTTCCCCTCCCCATCCTCCCCCCATTACCGCCCTCCCCCCAACAATCCCGTTCACTGGGGGTTCAGTCTTGGCAGGACCAAGGGCTTCCCCTTCCACAGGTGCTCTTACTAGGATATTCAAGGTGATTCCCTTGAATAAGTCAGTTGGATAGTTTTAGATTGTCAAAAGCGTGACACCAAATGTTCTCATTGCAAGAAGTATGTAACGTGAGGGGCATGTCTGTAAGTTTGACACGATCATTTCGTTATGAAGAAATATGTCAAAACCTAACTGTACAGTGTAAATACACACAATTATATTGTCAAAAATACCCAATTTAAGCCTTGGTGAAGAAACCATTATGAATTGAGTGAGAAGTAAAATATAGCATCTCAAAAATCTGTGAATGAGGCCACGGCAATGATAACATAAAGATTTATTTTATTTTTAATTATGTGTCTACGTCCACATGTTGGTATATGCACATGAGTGCAGCTGTCATGGAGGACCGAGGCATCGGATCCCACAGAGCTGGAGTAACAGGCTGTCGTGAACCTCCTGAGATGGGTGCTCAGAATGGTCCTCTCTGCAAGGGCAGCTCTAGTCCACTGAAAACTCTCTCTAACCCTGAGGTTCATACATTAAATGCTCATTTTAGAAAAGAAGAAAAGTCGGAATTCATGAGGCGTGTTCAAAGTAAAAATTTAAGCAAAAAGAGAAAAGCCCATAGTAGTAGAAGAAAATGATAAAAGAAAAAACAAAAACTGAACAAACAAAAGAAAACCAAAGGTATAAAAACCAGAAGCTCAATCTGTTGCAAAGATTAGTGAAACTGATTCATTCCAAGAGGATTGGAGAGTCCACCACAAGAAATGAAAAGGAACGTGTGCCAACAGCTCCCACCTATTAACAGGATAATAAAGTATAGCGAATAGCCTTACGCAAACATATTTGACATCTTTTGAATAAGCCTATAGAAAGAGATAACAAAAATCTTCCTGGAAAAAAATTCCCAGGAACACAGATTTTAGGCACTTTACAAAATATTTATTAGCAAAGCAAATATTGGATGAAAAAAACTGAGTCACACATTGCCAACAAATGGGTATATTCCAGAAACACCAAAGCGGTTTAGCATTCAAAGCTCAATTAGTAAAAGTATTTTTAAGGTAAAAAGTATCTTTTCAGTAGGTAAAAAAGCATGCAGCAGAATCCATTAATTCAGGATAAAACCTCTCATGAAGTTGTAATTAGAAGGGACCTTTTTCAGTCTGAAGAAGGTTGTTGGCAAGAACTGAGTCTGAAAATATGATATTTGTTCTGCTTATAAGTTAGTAATTAGTCTATCACACCTCACAGATGCTGGCAGAAGACATAAGCCTCATGAGGCAACTGAAAGGACAGTTGTTTTGCAGGAAAAGCAGTGTTAATTATATAATCTTGTCAGAGTTCCAAAGCCCGGGTTATGAAAAGGTAACATAAGAGCCAGAGAGCATTTGCGTGCCAGGTGGTTTATATCACAGAATTTTGAACTAAGGGAACTAAATTTTCTTAAGATAAACAATAACTGAATATGCCCCACCCGGCCCAGAGGAAGAGATAATGTCTTTATTATTTGGGATAATAAGTAAAACATCCTTATTCTTCAGATGCTGTGTCTGCCACGACTTTCTACTCTTTAAGTGTCCTTGAAAGGATAGTCCACAGCAAAGAGTGATTCGTGCTTGTGTGCACAGAAACAGTAACATGAAATCTCACAGAGAATCGTCTCCTGGCTGATAATGAAACAATGAATGCTTTTAACATAAAATCTGAAGAAAATAGCGCAATTACATAATCTTGACTCAACATTTGTCTTCCCAGATGTCCTAGAAAATCATTTACTTCTCTGGCTCTGTAATGAAACAGGTTGACCAAGGAAACTTACATAAGAATTTAACAACTATAATTTAAAATTTTGCAGCAATCAATTAAATAATCCTAAAAATATTTAGAGAGAGAAAACTAAAAATTATCAAAGTAAATAGAAGCCCTAAAAAAATTAAAATATACTGTTACCAGTCTTGAGGTCAAGAAGCCAAGTTTGCCATCCGTCCTCAATAAGTCAATCAGAACAGCCAAATTTAATAGTAAAAGCAGAAAAAGGAGATGCATTCAATGTCGCCACACTGGGAAAAGGAACAAGAGATACAGCGATACTCCCCAACACACACACACACACACACACACACACACACACACACACACACACACACACACACACACGTCCATCTGCGGCATTCTGAAGTGAAAACCAAAGGTAAGAGTATCTAAGCAGTCCCGGTACAGCATGGTCCTGTCCCCCATTGACACATCTTTTGGTCAGTGATTGTGTCATGTATAAGGTAGATTCCAAAAGAGATTTACCTTCCAAAAGGCACTTTAGGCATTTTTTTTCTCTTCCCAGCATGAGATCCCTGGAGAATTCTAATGTCTTGGGACCTATTGTTTTAACAGCTAGAAGTCAAAATAAGGTACACAAGTGTTTCTTCAAAATATCTGTTTCCCTGCCAGGCCTATTTCAATACTACATTCATGTAACGAGGCATAAGCTCACTGTTTAAATGTTACTTTTCTACCAAATATATCTACAAATTCAAAACAATTGCAATTAACAATCTAAGGGGATACTTTTTATAGAAAATTTGTAAAATTAAAAAATATTTTAAATCACATGTATGTATATGTGCATATATATGTCTGTTTGGTGTGCACACGGGAGCAGGTGTCCTTAGAGGTCAGAAGAGGGTGTCAGATGCCCCTAGAAATGGTATTACAGGTGGTTGTGAGCCACCCAACATGGGCATTGGAAACTGAACTCCAGTCCTCTACAAGAATAATATGTGCTTTTAACCACTCCAGCTCATATTTGAAATTTTTACATGAAATTGAAAGGACCCAAAACATCCAAAGTAATCTGAGGAAAAAGAACACATTTGAAGGGTAAGCTGTTTGCTGTCAAGTCTTCCGATAGAGACATATAATTAAGGCAAAACATATCAAGGGGACCAAAGGAAAAAATCTCAAGGGTTTGCTCACTTTTCATTCAAAGTAAGCCAGTAAAGAAAGTCTTCTAAACAAAATGTGGGAAGATAGGCATGGACCATACCTTGTCCACACCAAACATAAACCTAACAGTTGAAACCAACAAGCTGTTGCGTATAAACGCGACGTTCATTTTATTTCATTAAAGGGTGGAATCTACTTCTAGGTTGGCACATGTCATCCTCTCCTCCCTGAAAGGTTAACTCAGTAGGCAGGTCAATCGCCTGGCCTCAGAAGGGAAGGTCCATTTGAAGCTGTGTTAAAGAGGTGGGAGGAATAATTATTCCTTAATGAGATCATAATGTATGTCCCATTTTCAGCATGCTTATCCTCTCAGTGGCTCAAGGGGGTAAGAAGGGTCAGAAAGGCTCGTGAGGCCCTGTTGGTCTCTTAGTCCGGACTCTGAAAGGTGTAGGTTTCTTTTTTCTTTCCTCAGTATTTTTCTTTCAGAGGCTGGTCAGAGCCCAACCATGCTTTCCCTAACTCTGGATTTCATTCATTCTTTCAGGCTTCCCTCCTAACTATGTGACTGATCTTCATGATGGCTTAGCTCAGCAATATGGCCTTTTTCCTTCTTTTTCTTCTTCTCTTTCTCCTCTTCCTTCTCCTCTTCTTCCTCTTTTTCCTTCTCCTCCATCTCCATTTCTCCTTTTCTTCTATCACCCTCCTCTAGATGGGCAAGATTTGCAGCTTGCTTGCTTTTGTTTATTTTTAAAACTCTTACCAAAATTTCTCAAGCTTTTATTTTGATTCCATTCTTAAGTTCTTTTATTAACAAGACTAAGAACCTCAAGAGAGGACCCTAATTTACTGGGTAATAGGGGTGACTCCAGTAAGACAACCCAATTTTTCTGCTAATGATTTGAGTGTAGAGTGGTTTCTGAGACAGACTACAGAACCAACACTAAAGGAAAAAAATCCGAAAATTAGCCTCATAAAAATTTAACTAAAGTATGTATTCTTCAAAAGCCACCTTTAAGAAACTGAAGACCAGGATTGTGGTATGTGCCTTTATTTTGAGCACTCAAAAGGCAGGGGCTGGAAGACCTCTTGGAGTTTGAGGTCAGCCTGATCTACATAGCAAGCTGCAGGTCAGCCAGGCCTACATCATGAGACCCTGTCTGAAAAACGAACAAACAAACAAATACCTCAAAAAACAACTAAAAATTCAATTGAAAAACAGGAAATACAACTGCATAGACGTTTTTAAAAAAAGATCCACAAGGGGGCAGTAAATATATGAAAATTATGGTTACCACAATTATGGAAATGCAAATCGGAGACCACAGGTTACTACTATAGGCTGAGAAAATGTTTAACAGCAAAGACAAATGCCACCAGATACTGGTGAGGTTTTGCATCTGTAGAGCATTCTCAGTGGGACTGCAACCTATGCTAAGTCCCATAGTTTATTATTTTTCCCGTAAGGCCACCTGGACTTTTTCCAGTTGTCATCTTTTTTAAAGGAAGATACTGTGAACATTCTTGTACACATCTTTTTAAAAATGCGTTCTAGTTTGAGGGGAAGTGATCACTCTCAGCTAGAATTGTTTTATCTTGATATAGATGTGTAGTTTGAAAAAAAAAATTAAACTACCAACAAAATAACCAAGACTGAAAAGACAATATATAGAATTGGGGGAAAATACTTTCAATCCATTTAGCAAAATGTAATTTATGTCCAAAATATGTAAGAGGTGTCAACAATTCGACAGAAAAAATAATATAATTTAAACACAGGCAGTTTTTAAAGGCTTTCTCCACAGGGAATAGATGGCTGGTATTGTAAAGCTAAATAAGAACCCACAGCTAGGACCCAGTCTCCTGCTGCCTGCAAATCAAGACGTAAAACTCTCAGCTCCTTTTCTAGCTTCTCCAGAAACCATGTTTGCCTGGACACTGCCATGCTTCCCATCATGGTGATAAAGCAACAAATCTCTGAAACTATCATGATGTAGAACTCTCAACTCCTTCTCCAGAACCGTGTCTTCCTGGACACTGCCATACTTTCCACCATGATAATAATGAACTGAACCTCTGAACCTGTAAGGTAGCCCCAATTAAATGTTGTCCTTTATAAGAAAAAAAAAAAGAACCCAAAGCTAGGTCCAGCTATAGATCCCAGGGGCCAACCTACTATTATTATTTTGTTAAACTGACCCAGTGTCAAACTGCTCTCCAAATTCATTTCTGTACCTATAGATTAGTGCAGCTCTTGAGCCTCATCAGATGAATTTCTTTGTGCAGTGAACAGTGATTGACATAGAAACTCAAAACTGGTGAAAGTGCAATGCATGAGTGTCTACACAGCACCATCTAAAAACAGAACATCTTCATCACCATAACTCTTCCAAGGCTAGAAACCATCATAGAAGAAGGCACAGAGAGATTGAAAGAGTCAGAGGTCTGGAAGACCAGGTAACATAACAAGACCACTCTAGTCATGAAATTACAGCAGCTGTAGTTGTCTAAACAAGACCTACACAAGACCAACTCAATCAACATTTCAACATGGAAAGAGGCTCATGGCCCACCACACCTAGATAAGGAGCTACTGACAGTTGATCGATTCTGGGTGAAGGGAGAGTCAGTTTTAAGTGTACAGCCTCTGGTAGGTTGACCATGCTCCAGTGGATAGCCCAACAGTCATGAGTATATGGACAGCACGAATTGGACTTGGTTGGTTATTAAAAAAAAATTAGGCATGAGTTGGGAGGGGGTGGATCAGGTCAGAGATAAGTTGGGGGAGTGGTAGGAAGTTAATATGATCAAAATACATTGTAGGCATGAATTAAATTCTCCAACAATTAAATACTTTATTAAAACATTAAGTGGTTTGATTGCTTTGAAAAAAAGACCTCAACAATGAAAAACAATGAGCACAGTTGGGAAGACATTTCTCCAGACAAGCCATGTAGCCAATAAGTAAATGAAGAGATGCTTACCATCGCTATTCATCAACTAAAATCAAGCCAAATCACTATATGTTTACTCTCTCACAGTTCTTACAGTGGTGAACGCCACTGTAAGAAATGGTTTGTGAAAATGGTTTGTGCTCTCCAAAGGTCCCGGTGCTAAAGCTTTGTCCCCAGCAGGCAGTAAATGAGTGAAACGCTTAAGAAGTGGGGATATCATAGGGCTGTTCCTTCAGGACTAGATTAACATTGTTTTGTATGCTGAGGTCTGGTCTTGTTAGCACTGTTTGGTTCCTTGAGAATGGGCTGTTTCTAAAGTATGGGCCTAGTGTTTCCTTTCTCTTTCTCATTCTCTTCCACAAACGTTTTTGCCACTGATACCATCCAGCACCAGGCCCACACTGGAGTACAGCAACTGTAAATGCCACCTTCTTCAATTTCAAGAACTACAAGCTACACAAGCCGACTTTCTTTATAATGTATCCAGTTTTAGGTGCTTTGCTATAGAAAATAAAAAGGTACCAAGAAGAAACTATAATGAAGACAAAAAAGACAGTGGTACCTACCTCAAAACCCAGTTACTTGAAAGGCTGAGGAGGGCCACAATTTCAACGTCTGCCCGGGCTATAGAGTGAGTTCAGGAGCAGACTGAGCAACCCAGAGAGACCTCACATAAACAGTAGGTTTCAAAGAACTGGATATTTATTTCAGCGGTAATGTATTTGCTTAGCATGTACAAGACTCTAGGTTCAGACAAGTACCAGTACCTAAAAAGAAAACATAGCTCAATAGAAAATGTTGGTGAGAATGCAGGCATGTATTTCTTGATGTATAAAACTCTTCTCTCCCCCCCCCCCAAATGCTATGAGAAAGTCCAATACATCAAGTGATAACATATTCTTCTTGGTAGATAGTAGTAGGGGGGAAACTGGAGCCCTCCAATTCCAGGAATCTCCAGTGTAGATTTTTAACACCAAGTGCTCTTGGAAACAGGACTTCAAAAATATCACCAGAGAAAATTAAATGGTTTCGTCCATCCCTCTGATTTTACAAGGGGACAGTCAAGCATTCCGTGCTAAATACAGAGGACAAAAGAGGCACAGTATTGAGATTCCATGTGGTCTAGAAGGCTCCAATTCTGTGCTGTTCTACTGCCCTCTGCTGGACAAATGTTTCTCAGTGTGTGGCCCATGACTCCTAAAAATTGGCATCTCTATACATGCAGCATCCCAAGCAATGGGGTATTTCTAAGGCAGGACTTATTATGGAGGAATAGAATATGAGGTAGAGAAAGATGGGGGAATGACGAGGATGCCCAGATTTGGCTCTGCAACCGGGTGTTTAGTCGTGAAGGGAAGAATTGGTGACGCCGTGGGGGTCTTATTGTTCATACAGTTACAAGGGTGTAAAATGAGAAATCTTGAGCTACACAAACTATGCCTGAAATGGCAGATAACCGAATAAAAGCAGAAAGCGGAGAAAAACAAAAGGGCAAGAAGTAATTTTATTCAGATCAATGCTGAGGAACCAGTCACAGTTTCCTGGCTTCAACTGCTACATAGGACCTAGCTGTGACACCTGCATGCTGCAATGGTTGGATCTTTTTTTTCTTTCCATTGTAAAAAAAAAAAAAAAAAGACACTAACAATTTCAAAACAAATTAAAATGTCTCTGTTAAGATGAAAAAATAAAGCTACCTATGATTAACCAGTAGAGTTCTTCCAAGTTATGCCACCAAAACAGAACCAGCCTCTTCCCAGATGTCCCCTATGGTGCTTTTCATCCATTTCTTTAGGTATGTCCTAGAGTAGGACTTCCTTGACCAGATATTGTGGAATTCTTATCCCAAGATGCTGTACCAGTCAACTGTACACCAGCAGTACACAGAGGGGATAGGGGTGGGGGATGGGTGTGGTAAGGTTTTTTTTTAATTGTCTATTCCTATTTCATCTTTCTTTAAATTTGAGATTTTTGACCATGATAGTAGGCTTTCAGGGTGACCCACTATGATCCTTGCTGCATGACATTCCCATGAAAGTGTATTTTCCAACTACACTGAGTAGACTGACCTATATAACCAATGGAATGCGGGACATGCAATGTGTGAATACTAAGAGTAGGTCAAGGGAGAGATTGTGGCTTCTTTCCCACTCTCTTAGATAAGTTTCTCTATCTGGGGACACTAAACAGCTATCTAGGGAGGTTCTGAAAGTAAGAAACAGCCCCCTTACCATCATCAACTTGCCCATTGTAATAATCTTGTCAGCTTGAGCAGATCTAGAACCAGAGGAGACTAATGAGGCACATCTCCAGGTATGTCTGTAAGGGTGTTTGCAGAGGCTAATAAATGGGTAACGCACTCTGAATGTGATTGGTGCCATACACTGAGACCCTGGAGGCCTAGATAGAATGATAACAAGAGAGACAGCCAAGCACTGGCATGGCCTCTATGCTTCCTGGTTGGTCATGAAGCCAGGCTTTCTCTATCCCATTTCCCTATCAGTTCATGTTATTTAATCACAGTAACACAAACGCTGATATACCTGTTATATGAATGGGTGCTTTTTACACGGAAACCTGGCAGCTTATGCATTCAGGTACTCACAAACATGGCTGCATGAAACCTGACCCGGAAGGACATGTGACACCGCTCCAAAGCTCCAGCTCCATCTTAGGCAACTCTTAAAAAGGAAAACATTTCACTGGGCTGGCTTACAGTTTAGAGGTTTAGTCCATTATCACTGTGGGAAACATGGCAGCCCACAGACATGGTGCTGGAGAAGGAACTGAGAATTCTACATCTAGGCCATAGGCAGCAGGAAGAAAAAGCTGCTGGAATTGGCTTGAGCATTTGAAACCCCAAAGACCACCCCCCACACACACCAGTGGCACACTTCCTCCAACAAGGCCACACCTACTTCAACAAGGCCACACCTCCTCAATCCCGCTCAGGTAGTGTCACTAACTCTCTGATGACCAACCTTTCAAATATATGATCCTATAGGAGTCATATTCAAACCACCACAGGATTCAAACTGACATTGCTCTAGCTACTGAACTGCAGGATAATTTTTATACACATTAATATCCCACTGAATTCATTGCTAATTTGCAGGAATTCTCTGTAAGAAGGTGAACCAGACATCTGTTTTGCACTTTGCACATGCCCTCTCTCAACTTTTGTCTGCAAAATCTATCCATAGTATATTTAAAAGAATAATTTTGGCATAATCACACTCATCTTTTCCCCTGCATTATAGTCAAATAGTTAAATGGACGATGGGGTAGACAGGGCTGGTGTTTGGGAGACTCTCTGGGGAGTAGAGCATGGGAGAGGTTGGAGGGAGAAAATGAAGGCAGGAAAGTAAAATGTATTTTTTAATTAAAGAACTTTTAATCCTGCTGCATTCTTGACCACAGTATGCTGTTCTAGAAAGCTGTGGTCTACACTTAGTTTTAGCCTTAATGCCATTCTCTCATTCTCTAATCAGAAATTTGGCATGTTCTCTTTAATCTCTAGGAAACAGGAAAAGTGTAAATTTTCTAATCTGTAGTTTAGTAACTAACAAATTTCATGAAAATTAACTTCCTTGGGCTCATACATGTAACACAACTCCTACAGAAGGCTTACTTTCTGGTGTGATTGGTTTTAGGGTGATTTGTTGCCATTCCTTTGATATTATAAGGCCAAATTCTACAGAATAAAGTATGTATTCTTTAGATAGCTGAGTTTTGAGGAGGGTGTTCAGAGTTCTCTCTTTTTTTTTTTTTTTTTTTTTTCCGGAGCTGGGGACCGAACCTAGAGCTTTGTGCTTGCTAGGCAAGTGCTCTACCACTGAGCTAAATCCCCAACCCGTGTTCAGAGTTCTCAAATCATCAATTATTTGAATTACAGTTTTAAATTCGCCATTTTTACACTGCTAAAGCCACAAGTATCGAAGTGTTACAAAGCAAGCACATTGGTAAGTCAGTGCACAACATCACCTTATGTGCACAGAGCAGACTATTTCCAACCATTTATCTAAACTGACTAACCGTTTGTGGAATTGACTTGGTGGTCTTAAATTTCTGCCTCAGAATGCAGAAGACTAGGAAATGTTAATTTCATCTTTAAAGCAAAGAAGAATAGAACTAAATTCATATTATGTAATCATATAGGAAATCTGCGAACACAAATGAAATTAGTTGGTCCAAAATTTGACCAGGTCAAAGAGCACTGACTCATGCTCTCTCCATGTAAGTCAGCTAGAACAGGAAACCAATTGAAGACAGTTGTCAGTGGGGGCAAAAGTGAGAATAATTTTGTGAGTCCTCAAGCATTTTCAGCTTCTCCTTCCATAAAGTCTATCTGACACTCGACAGAAAACATCAGATGAGCACTCAGTAGAGTCTACTGTGGTACATAACTGGAGGTGGGATGGGGTGTAGTCATGCATTGTGTAGAAGTTCCATCATAAGACCTCCATTATGGCCAAATCCACTCAAAAAGAATCACCAACTTCACCCAAGAAGATAAGAGGCCAAGAATTCAATTTCTAGCACTTCATAAACTGGGCATGGTGGTGTACAGCTGTAATCACAGAATTCTGGAGGTGGAGAGAGGATGGTGAGAACTTTCAGGCCATTCTCAACTACACAGTGAGTTTGAAATCAGCTGCATAAGATTCTTACTTTTTTCTTTGCTTTTACCAGTAAATTCTAATTAAAAAAAAAAAAACTTCTCAGAAAGTATAAGAAAAGACTTTTCAAAGACCTTGTGTTTACAAGTGTGCTAGCTCACTCCCTACATAGCTGGTGTAGCTGGAGCTAAAGGAAGTTGTGAGCTACCCAAGTGGGTGCTGAGATCTTAATCAGGTCCTCTTGAAGAACAGCAAGAACTCCTGTGCCATTTCGCCAAGCCTAGAAAAGACCTTTCAAATCAAACATGTATTATCCCCCATCCAAAATCAACCAAGGCTATAGAAGAAAATAACAGATCAATGCCCAAATGAGCAGATGTAAACTTTATCAACGCAAGAGAAAGCTGAATCTAAGTAATATATTTTAGATATAGACAGATATGCAATTTTCAAAAAAGGACAAAGTTGTTTCAATAATCAATATAATCTACTAAATTAAAAAAACTGATAGTTTCAATTAGATATAAGGGAAATAATAATAATGTAAGAATAATGTAATAATAATATAAGGGAAGAAACAACTTTCACAGAGACTCTCAGTCCAAGAGCATTTATACAAAACTAGCTGATGCTACAGATTTGATAAAATAATCCTTCTCAAAGATTACAAAGGCAACTATGTCTTATTTATCACTCCTACTTTGACAGTTCCTAGACAGTTCAATATGAGAAAGTAGAAATAGATTAGAAAAAAGTGAAACTATTTATTTGCATTTGACAATATTCTATAAAGGAAGATCTGAAAGGATAAACAACAAATCACTAGAAATTTTAAAAGGCTTTTTCCTTTTAATTATGTGTGTGGGTCAAAATACCAATCCAATTCTTCAAAGAGTTAGACAGAACAATTTGCAAATTCATCTGAATAATGAAAACCCAGGATAGCTAAACTATCCTCAACAATAAAAGGACTTCAGGGGGAATCACTATCCCTGAACTCAAGCAGTATTACAGAGCAATAGTGATAAAAACTGCATGGTATTGGTACAGAGACAGACAGATAGACCAATGGAACAGAATTGAAGACCCAGAAATGAACCCACACACCTATGGTCACTTGATTTTTGACAAAGGAGCCAAATCCATCCAATGGAAAAAAGATAGCATTTTCAGCAAATGGTGCTGGTTCAACTGGAGGTCAACATGTAGAAGAATGCAGATCGATCCATGCTTATCACCCTGTACAAAGCTTAAGTCCAAGTGGATCAAGGACCTCCACATCAAACCAGACACACTCAAACTAATAGAAGAAAAACTAGGGAAGCATCTGGAACACATGGGCACTGGAAAAAATTTCAAACAAAACACCAATGGCTTAGGCTCTAAGATCAAGAATCTACAAATGGATCTCATAAAACTGCAAAGCTTCTGTAAGGCAAAGGACACTGTGGTTAGGACAAAACGGCAACCAACAGATTGGGAAAAGATCTTTACCAATCCTACAACAGATAGAGGGCTTATATCCAAAATATACAAAGAACTGAAGAAGTTAGACAGCAAGGAGACAAATAACCCATTAAAAAAATGGGGTTCAGAGCTAAACAGAGAATTCACAGCTGAGGAATGCCAATGGCTGAGAAACACCTAAAGAAATGTTCAACATCAAGTAGTCATAAGGGAAATGCAAATCAAAACAACCCTGAGATTTCACCTCACACCAGTGAGAATGGCTAAGATCAAAACTCAGGTGACAGCAAATGCTGGCAGGATGTGGAGAAAGGGGAACACTGCTCCATTGTTGGTGGGGTTGCAGACTGGTACGGCCATTCTGGAAATCAGTCTGGAGGTTCCTCAGAAAATTGGACATTGAACTGACTGAGGATCCAGCTATACCTCTCCTGGGCATATACCCAAAAGATGCCCCAACATATAAAAAAGACACGTGCTCCACTATGTTCATCGCAGCCTTATTTACAATAGCCAGAAGCTGGAAAGAACCCAGATGCCCTTCAACAGAGGAATGGATACAGAAAATGTGGTACATCTACACAATGGAATATTACTCAGCTATCAAAAACAATGACTTTATGAAATTCGTAGGCAAATGGTTGGAACTGGAAAATATCATCCTGAGTGAGCTAACCCAATCACAGAAAGACATACATGGTATGTACTCATTGATAAGTGGCTATTAGCCCAAATGCTTGAGTTACCCTAGATGCCTAGAACAAATGAAACTCAAGACAGATGATCAAAATGTGAGTGCAGATCGCTCATGAGAGACACAGCCAGAATACAGCAAATACAGAGGCGTATGCCAGCAGGAAACCACTGAACTGAGAACGGGACCCCTGTTGAAGGAATCAGAGAAAGAACTGGAAGAGCTTGAAGGAGCTCGTGACCCCATATGTACAGCAATGCCAACCAACCAGAGCTTCCAGGGACTAAGCCACTACCCAAAGACTATACATGGACGGACCCTGGACTCTGACCTCGTGAGGGTTGCAATGAATATCCTAGTAAGAGCACCAGTGGAAGGGGGAAGCCCTGGGTCCTGCTAAGACTGAACCCCTAGTGAACTAGACTGTTGGGGAGAGGGCAGCAGGGGGAGGGTTGGAGGGGGAACACCCATAAGGAAGGGGAGGGGGAGGGGATGTTTGTTCGAAACCGGAAAGGAATAACATTCAAATGTATATAAGAAATACCAAGTTAATAATAAAAAAAAAATTATGTGTGTGGGAAGGGTGGGGATGTATGTGAGAGGAGTACAACAGAGCCCATGGAGCTAGAGTCACAGGCAGTTGTAACAGAGCCACCCAGTGGTAGTAGAAGGAACCAAACTTGGGTTCACTGCAAAACCAACAAGCATTTTTTGTTTTCAATTGGGTATGTTTTATTTACCTTTCAAGTGTTATTCTCTTTCCCAGTTTCCTGGCCATAAGCCTCCATCCCATGACCCCCCCTTCTTTTATAAGGGTGTTCCCCCCTCTGCAACCACCCATGCTGATATTCCCCTACACTGGGGGGTCCAGCCTTGGCAGGACCAAGGACTTCTCCTCCCACTGGTGCCCAATAAGGCCATCCTCTGCTACATATGCAGCTGGACCCATGGGTAGTCTTTGGGTAGTGGTTTAGTCCTTGGGAGCTCTGGTTGGTTGGTATTGTTGTTCTTTAGGGTTGCAAGTCCCTTTGGCCCCATCAAACCTTTCTCTAAGTCCTCCAATGGGGACCCCATTCTCAGTTCAATGGTTTGCTGCTAGCATTTGCCTCTGCATTTGTCATGCTCTGGCACAGCCTATCAGGAGACATCTACATCAGACTACTGTCAGCATGCACTTCTTGGCTTCATCAATATTGTCTAGTTTGGGTGGCTGTATATATATGGGCTGGATCCCCAGGAGAGGCAGTCTCTGCTCCAAACTTTGTCTCCAGTAGGATTCATCCCAAGGATGCAGGGATGGTTCAATATATATGGAAATCCATCAACGTAATCCACTATGTAAACAAACTCAAAGAAAAAAAAACCCACATGATCATCTCATTAGATGCTGAGAAAGCACTTGACAAAATTTAACACCCGTTCATGTTAAAAGTTGGAAAGGAATTCAAGGCATATACCTAAACATAGTAAAAGCAATATACAGCAAACCAGTAGCCAACATCAAACTAAGGAGAGAAACTTGAAGCAATCCCACTAAAATCATGATGGATGATCATTTTGATATGTTCTTGAATTTGGTTTGAGAGAATTTTATTTGCATCAATATTCATAAGGGAAATTGGTCTTAAGTTCTTTCTTTGTTGGGTCTTTGTGTGGTTTAGGTATAAGCATAACTGTGGCTTCTTAGAAGGAATTGGGAAGTGTTCCTTCTGTTTCTATTTTGTGGAATAGTATGGACTGGTATGAGGTCTTCTATGAAGGTCTGATAGAATTCTGTACTAAACCCATCTGGCCCTAAGCTTTTTTATTTATTTATTTATTTTTTGGTTGGAAGATTTTTAATAACTGCTTATTCTAAAATCAAATGTGAAAGCAAAGAATCTAGAACTGGCAAAACCAATTGTTTAAAATAAAAGGTTGGAAGGCTCGCACTATCCAATTACAAGATTACAGTAAATCAGGCAGTATGGGTAAAGCCAAAACATGAACATATCATTAAATGTTCATAGGAATACTGATTTCAGGCAAGAGCCCTGGAAGACTGCTGCTGAATTACTGGACAAAACTGATTATTTGTGGTAACTCAAAGTTAGTTCCCCCAAAGTCTACTAGCTGTAGTGGTGCTTTTAACACCGCATCATTTAAAGCTTTCTCCAGAAGCAAAGACTGGATCTTCTCCCTGATGACCCATAACCTCTGAAATGTTATAAAAGCTCAGACTCACTTCTAATAATGCACAACACTCAGAGTTAAAAGAACCTACCTGACAAAGCACAAAGGGCAGGCACACTACTACGTGGTATCTTCTCAAATCCCTATTGTGGTTCTCTTCAAAACTCCTTCAGACTACTCACTGCAAACACCAAACAAAACAACTGAGGGTGCTGACAAAATGTCTACCATTAAGCTCTGAAGGTTGTCAAAGAAACAAAGTGTGTGTGTGTGTGTGTGTGTGTGTGTGTGTGTGTGTGTGTGTGTGTGTGTACACATAGCGATTTCTAAAGTAAACAGGACCAGCTACTTACCTAAAACAGAAAGAATGAACTGAAGGTATCTTTCTCATGAGAACTGACTTAACTGGGAGAAAAGAGGCCAGTAACATCTAATATTACACATGCCTTACGAAGAGAATGTTAAAATAAAAGCATTAAAACAAAAATACTCTAGTAAAATCAGTTTGGAAAATTAAGGAAGACTTACTTTGCAGAGAATAGAGCAATGTGTATGAGTGATAAATACCATGATGAAACCTGTTTTTTATGTTAACTTTTAAAAAGGTTCAAAGAAAAAGGAGACTGGCCTACAGGTTGGACGAAAAGATGGTTGTCCACCATATTTAAGTTTTGATTGTATTACCATAACAAGTATCATATTATGCCCATTAAGTCATTGTCTTCATCATGGCCTTTTCTTAATAAGATTTGAATGGCAATTTAAAGAGAAAATCAAAGGCATTAAAGGGAAGATTTCATTTTTCTTTATAGTTGAGCAATAGCCATTGTGAAATGCACATTTCTCATCCATGAGTAACATCCATTGTGTATCTGTACATCTCTCATGCATTCATCAGCTGGACTTGATAGACTCCATTTTCTAGGTAGTATGAATAGAGCAGCAATGAATATGGATGAGCAAGTTATCTCTGGTGCGGGATGTAAAATCCTTTGATTTCTAACTGAATTTGATGTCTGACACACTAACCTGATTAAAAACCCACGACTGGAGAAAGATCACAGGCCTTGGGGGTGCAAGGTAACTTACTGACAGTGTTTCACTAAATAGTTAAGCAGTCAAGCCTCCTAATTAATATTTATGTTTATACCCATATCCATAGACAGATGCTGCTTTCAACCTTGGTCAAAGAAACTTCTTACATTGGGCAGCAGTTAATAAGAGACTGAATGCTCAGCTGTATGAGTCATCTATACCAACGTCCCCCAGCCAAGGTTCAAGAAACATCATGGAAGAATGGAAGAAAAGAACATTAAAACCTGGAAGAGCTGTGAAGTGCTATCTTTTAGACATGACATGGCTGGTGCCCCAGAACATCACCTTGTAATTTCTATGTTTGCTTACACAAAACTGGCACAAGGTCAAGTCAGTGGAAACTTGAGAGGCTAGGGAAGGGCTGTTATGGCCTCACTCCTTTCAGCAGAACTGCTCAGTTACTGGCTGGTGAGGGAGGGTCACTTTCTTATGGCCAATTAGCAGTTTGCCCATGCCCCAGAAGTTGGCCTACATCTATTCAAATATGGCATGTACTAACTGGACTCAGGGTTATTAGTAATAAAGATGGCAGTGAAGACACAAAGGGTCCTGGAGGAAGGGTGGGGGACTAAAGGGAGGTATGGAGCGGAGGTCAAATCACAATACATGGCATGTGTGCGTAGCACTTTCGAAAGCTTTTAAAGTTAGAGGGGATATTCTTAGATAATGTAAACAAAATGGAAGACAAGACAAGACACTACACTTAACACAAACTAAGATGGAGACTGAGTGGCAATGCAGGGATTTAAGGCAAAGGTTAAAAACAAACCAAAAAACAAAACCAAAGATCTGGATTCTTCTCCACAGCTTAGAGTATGTTGTGTCAGAAAAATCTGCTTTTTAAACATCCAAGCCCAGATTTATAAACTGACACAATACAACTAAAGATTCCCCTTCAAATCCCACTATTCTACTGGCAGTTATGTTAAGAAAATTATCTCGATAGCCTTAATTAGAAAGTAATCTGGATGATGCCAATAAATCAGGAAACAAGTAATGTTTCTTGGCATACAGTTAACACTTCAGAAACAGGAACTACAAGCACAGAGCAGGTGTGGGACAAGGCAGGGAACGGAGTAGGGAGGAAAGGAAGGGACACGGCCTAGCATGGAATACTTTCTAGAGCTAGTTCTGACACTGGTAGATGTTCAACAGCATCCTGACTCTGCAATCATCCTCTGACAGGGGAAGTCCTACTATAACCTTCTGATAGGAAATGAAAACATTTCTTCACACACATTTTATTAAACAAATAAGGCTGGTAGCAGAACAGTTTTTATTTAATGCATAAACATATCAGTCCCATTATTAGAGAAATTATTCTTATTGGTAAATATGGTCAATGGTCACATCTATGTATTAATTCTTTAAAAATCAGAAGCAGTAATTAGGATAGACTCTATATCCTCTCCACTACATTGTGAAGTGTCTTGTGTAGTCATATTCTATTGTTGGAATGACAGCTTGAACAAATTTCAAAAAAATTAAAAGATACCTGAATGTCTTTAGCTAAGGAAAATAAGATTTGTAAATAGTATTGTTCTAAGTCCATAATTATCAGTTTTATTAATTTATAAAAATACGATAAAATCTTATATTGAATCTATTAAGTCGCCTAGACAAGCAAATCTTTATCTGCTTAAGAGAGGTACTCTACAACTGACTGGCTATCTGCTCCAATATTTGAATTTGAAATTTCTTAATGAGAAGTTCATATATGTTGAATTACTACAATATTTATAAGGCAATGCTGTCTTTAATGCATTCAAATACGTATAAAACTCATTCGTTTACTTTGCTCCTTTACTGCTTACAAATTTTCTAGAATTTATATGAAGTTAAAATGAAACAAATATGCAAACACTGTAGCAAATGAAAAACAGATCAGATGCAAACACTTCATAAGGAATTCTGAATTCATAAGGAGGCATATAACAAACCATAGAATGGGCTGTACTGTACCATTTCCATTTCATAAATGGTGGAACTTTCTTTTACTGTATCTAGAAACATTGCAAGCTTACTTAGCTTTCAATAGGAAAACTATTATGAGTCACCTATAGTATTCCGAGCTGCTCCAGCCTTCAGCATAGAGGCAAATGTGAAAGTTAATGTACATCAACATTCCAGAAATAAATCTTATTGGACTGAAAAAACTTGGTTGTTTCCGTTATAAATCAACCCAAAGTTCCCCTGCAGAACATGTTTTATTAACAATTCTCAGGTTATCATACATTTAAGGTATGAGTAACCCCCCTCTCTCTCAATGAATGGTATTAACCACCAAATTCAACACAAACCTATGTCCAAATTAATTCAGTTTACTTGCCATGTCATCACTCACTGTGAGTACTCTGAAGAACGCATCTTGCATAGATGTGACAAACTGCTTGGACATTAATACTCATTTGTGCTTCCTGTCCACCCAGAGACTGAGCAAAAAAGCCAAAAGATTATTTTTCCACAGGAGAAAAGTTTACATTTGTTCTTTACTTTTAATTAACCTGTTTAACTTGAATTCCTTGCTTCAGGGAGGGCTAAGGTTGATACAACCTTAATTTTACCATCACCTGATGAGAACACATTGTGCTAACATTACCTCTTTAACAAGGTAGAGTTCACTGGCACATGAGCGCACGCATAAACACACACACACACACACAAATGGAGTATAACCGATGAGTGTGTGGTATGTGGCCTACTTTTCATAGTATATAACACATCCCAGAGAAATTAAATTTTCACAAGAACTTCTATACATGAGGAGCTAAAATAAACTACAGGTTGCTATGAAAGTTACACTAAATTTCCAAAATGAACAACAACAACAAAAACATTTGTAGGAGCCATTTTCCCTGACACATATACACGTAAGGATACATATGAACACCAAGCTCTCCCCCGCCTTCTGCAACGGTCTCAATAATTTTCTTCATCACTTCAGCATGCCTGAAAGCAAACAACAAATCTTATTAGCATGGAGCAATTTGAGCAAAATTTTGTATTTATACAAAATTTTAAAAAAGCCTTCTGTAATTCCTCAAGTTAATTTTTAATATAATTAAACTATAAAATGCTCTGTAAATTGCTGAGCCCTGAAAACACTTTCATTTGAAGAGATTTCTAAAAGTTATAATCATCACCACAGACTCAATAGCATCAGCTAGCTTTCTGATAACAGAGGCAGAAAACCCAAGGGAAAACCCTGCCAAATGGTAAATGTGAAGCCAGGGCTGTTTGCGCTGGAAACATAATTAACAGGGTATGCAAATACAAAACAGAAAGGAAAAAGCTATGAGACCCTCCATAATCTTATAATTTTACATGTTTTTGTTACAGTGTGTGTGTGTGTGTGTGTGTGTGTGTGTGTGTGTGTGTGTGTGTGTGTAGGTATATGCACACCATGAACTGTGAAGTCATTGGACAATTTTCAGGACTTCATTCTCTCCTTCCCTAGTGGATTCCAGCGTCATGAAGTAAGAGCTTTTACCAATAAGCCATTGTGCCAGCCCTTAAACGTTTAAATATTTATTTAGCTTAGGAAAAATCGATAGCTGAAAGCTCAATAAAAGCTAAGAATCAGAGCCAAGTTTATATTTCCCCTCTGCATTAAATGAGTATTATTTATTTGGTTCTACTTAAAAGAAGACTCTGGGTTTACATGAAGACAGTACTATCGCAAGGTTCTGTCCTATGCACAGACATATACATAATAAGTCAAGTCTCTCCTACAGTGCAAATTGAGTGGCATCAACTACAGGGGGGAAAAGCAATATACAAAACAAACAGCTCTTCATACATTACCTAGTTGCTACAACGCTATTTCAGTTCTTATACACAGTCCTTTACACAGAGGAAGATCCTCAGAAAACTTGCAGTCCAAGGCAGTCCTAAAAATGTCCACATTTCTTCTATAGGGCCTCAAATTTTTATATCTTATCTCATTCTATTTCATATAATAATCATTTGTTTTATTAAAATGTTTAATGTAATTATCAGATACTAATCCCTTCTTCTCAATAGAGTAAACTTATGCCACAGATACATATTCCACTCAATCAGAACCTATTAAAATTTGAAACTGATAAAACAGATTGACTCTCAAAAAATGATCAGCTTTAGATAAAATTAACAGCAGGCCATACTATAGGCTGTTCTCACTACAGAGAAGGGGAAGGCAGAGTAAATCTACCTATATGCACTTAGCCCAAATCTTGTGCATGGTGCATATAAATGGGGAACAGGAGAAGAAACAAGAAGTAACAATGAAATCCTAATGAATTGCTTTACAGCAATATTAAAATTCTTGGCATAAATAAGCTGAAAAGTGGAAGCCAGCTTTCTCTTGGGTAAAAAGTTCAGCAAATAAAAAGGTTGCATAAAAGAAAAGGACACCAACAGTTTTTAGCTTTGGTACACACTGTGCAACCCAAGATGGGCTAGAATTTGCAATCCTGCCTCAGCCTCCAAGTAAGAATGTTGCGATTAGAAGGGTAACCCACCATGCTCACCTAAACAAATTTTTTTTTGAAAAATTCTCATCAAAATTTTCAATAGATTATCATCATTCTCAGTATATCATGAATATTACTTGTTATAAATTACTAATCCAAAGAAACAAGCAGCATATTGCTTTTCTATAAAGAACATTTGAGACAAATCATGTACCTTGGTTCACCTTGACTATACTTGGACTCAGGAAAACACACTGACAGAGAATGCCAAAGCTCGCAATCAGTGCCTTGGGAAGGCTAAAGAAAGACTTCCTAAAGCAAGACCTACACTCCACATTCACGTAAAGAGGCACTCGCAACACTATACCCCATGGCTAAAGGATGAGTGCTGAGTTTACAACAAGCTGCCTAAGCTACTGATAAAATGAGAATGATCAAGAGATCTAATCTATAACTAAACACAGAAACCAAAACAAAATTCTTAGTACTACATTTAAAATAAATCAGTAACACCGCCCTTTCTCTTGGATATTTAACTAAGCAAAAGAACATTTCTAAAGATGAAAGAGAGTTTTGCCAATAAAATAAAATTTTGTTACTAATGTTTACACGTCCCCAAATAATGAACTAATGAAGTTGACACACATGAACAAAACACACATTCTCTTTCCCCATACACGTATACACCCAGACCTGCATGGGTGAACTGAACACATAGGAGGTGGTGGGAGGTGAGGATGGTTTTCAATGGTCACTGTTTTCTTCACATGATCTTGACTGATGTCTTCATACATGTGCTCAACTGTTAAAGGCTGCCGTTGCTGAAAGCATAAAAAACCAAGCATGTGAAACAACTATTGAAGCTTGTAGTCTACACCTACTTATAAATATCAACTGTCTACTATCACTTGTAATTTACAATTTCAAATTATTCACAATGACCAGGTTGTTTGAGAAAGGATTCTGAACACTCGGGCTATGTAACAGGAGCCATCGTTAATGTTGAAAAGATGCCACTAATAGATAAAAGTTTATAGATGCCGAACATTTTTAAATTTTAAGAATTTATCCCTTACGCCCATTTCATTTTTTGTTTCCTTATAACAAGTCATAAAATGGCACAAGTTAAATGAGTTGATCTTACTTCAATTATTCTCTAATCCAATATTAGAATAAAAATTTGTAAGGGAATATAATGACATAATTGGTTTGTAAATGCTTACATACTCCACAGATGTATCCTGACAAAATAAAAGGAATTATGCAAAGTTCGACATCTTGAATTTTGAAGCAATAAACTTAAAAAGACTCAGGAGTCAGTATATAACACATTATTTTTATTTAATACTTAGCACTGTCACACTGAATAGTTTATTCTAATTGTGAATCAAGATTAATAATCTTAAAACTGTAAAAAATTACTACATAAATTTAAAAGACCATATATACTCATGGATCAAATAAAGAAATTGAATTAAATGCACCAATTTAAAGTATTTACTTTCTCTTTCTTTCTACTGTACCTCATCATAGCCAAACAGCCAGAGCCGTGGCGTCTGGTAGTATTTGTCGTAAGTGATGTACAGGTCATAGGTTCTTGTTTGCAGAATGGCGTCTTCACCCCCAGCGTCAGCTTTAGCTTTACAAGCTTCCACTATTCTTCTGGTGTCTAGGGTAGCCTCATCTGTTTCCAACAATCCACTCTCTTCATATTCTTATATAAAAAAGAAAAAGAAAAGTTCACTGAGTTGAACGTAATGTTTCAAGACTTTAATCTTTTTAGTTTGATATATTACCAGCAAAGTAGCATGGTCTCTTTTCTTCTTGATATGTAATGAACAGTTGTTCTCACCATAGAACTTACAACCTCGGTATAAGATTTTTTTATTCTTATCAAATCATGGGCTTTCACCTTCCCACTTAAAGTACTTTCCAGATTCTCTCAGACATACCCAAGCGTCATGAAGGACCCTTTGAGACCATTGTTAAGTAGAATAAGCCTATGGAGCACAAGCACTGTGACACCATGACAATGGCCATGATATAACTGAGATGCTTACAAATGGGCACCACATAGCATGCAGCACAGATATGCTGGACAAAGGGATGACTTGTGTATCATGGATGAAAGACACTGCATAGCATAAAATGTCACCGTTTTACTCAGAAACATGCAATTCAAAACTTAAAACTGTCACTTTTCTGGAATTTCACATTTAATATTTTCAAGACAGTAGATGGCAAGTATTAAGGCCTCTGAAGTTGTGTTATAAGGTAACAACCACAGCTGGCCACCTACAATGTGTTCTTTAAAGTTAAAAGTGGCTTCTGTCTCAGTAGTCCCAGGCCTATATTACTAGTTTCCACCTTTGTGGACTCAGAGGCCACTAATAAAGCAATGTAACTTATTCCTGCACACTGAAACACTCTGAAACACTTTCCTTGACTTTCACATTATATTTTATTGCCTTTCTCCTAACTTTCCTGATGCTGCTGTTTCCTCGGTATTTTCTACTCTGCTTCTTTTATTGCACTTTCTTTTTTATTGTACTTTTAATACTTTAGCAACAGATATAGGAAAGATTTCAGGCCTGCGACTTTGTCTTCTCTAACATGCTGCCATTAAAAACAAACTCATCAGATTCAGTGATTTTTTTTCCCAAAAAATCATTAGGGTTAGGGTTAGGGTTAGGGTTAGGGTGTATAACATGGACCCAGACTTGATTTTGCAACAACACTGGATGACGAATGGGAATACAAATCATATATCTAAAAGTGACCTGACTCCTTTCCTCTCAGTCATTGGCATTTCTCCAGACATTCAGATCACATTTGTCTACCCTGCCTTTCACACTTCACATCTAACCCAGCATCATATTGCTTTTGTCCTACCCTTAAAATATTTTCACAGTTCTGTTTCTCACTGCTATCAATATTATCATCCTAGCCCAAGCTACTATTATTCTGTATTTTTTTTATTTAGTCTATGTTATAAAAAAGAGTTCCCTATTTTCTTTTTCCTCTCACTATAATTCAATTCTTGGTTGTCAACTTGATTAAATATGAACTTAAGTAAAACTGAAATGTCTAGACACACCTTTGAGAGATATTTTTCTTATTATTTGACAGGGAAGACCCACTTCTAATACAGATCTTTGAGGTGAGAAGATGCACCTTTAATCTGGGTCACGCCTTCTGCTAGCAGTCTGTATAAAGGACAAGGAAGAAGGACACTCCTTTTTGCCTGCTTGTTCTCACCCTTAGTAGCAAGTCCATTCCTTTACTGGCATTAGAGCCTACTTCTCCCAAGGTTCTGGTATACACCAAAGATTAGATGAGACACGTGTCCTCATGGACTCAACAACTACTAGATTCTTGGACCTTTTGTTCATACACAGTCATTGTTGTATTAGCTGAACCAGCCTGTGAGTTATTCTAATACATGCCCTTTATAGACTCCTTCTATAAGTTCTGTTACTCTAGAGAACTTTGACTAACACAACCCCAAATTTTACAGTCACAGTGATTCTGTTCAAATGTTAAACTCCTCATTTTACTTAGAAAACTGCTGCAGTGGCTTCTCCTCTCTAGTTAGGACACCATACCTCTGGCTCCCAGTCACTTGCCTGACTCCACTCTCAACTATCTTATTCTTCTCTAGCTCTGGAATACTTTATAAAAGTCACACGTTCCCACCGCAGGACCTTTGTAGTATACTCCAACATAAACAGCGTGTTTACTCCCTTCATTGCAGATATATTCTCAAAGTATATTTCTTGACTAACAGCAAAATATAGAAATAGTACTCCAAGATATCTTATTCTCTTACCTCATCTTTCTCTCTTAACACTGAAAACAATCCAACACAATATAGATTTCATTTTATCATTTTCTGTATTTTTATCTAGTTAAACAAGAATTCCAAAAGATCATGTCTGTTTCATCTCCAACCCTAAATGGTATCTCAACACATCCATTTTTAAAAAGATCTGAGGGATGGAGGCTAACAATGATGCAGTAGTATTTAACAGCTATGCAAGAGAATAAAAGGCCCAATGGAAGACATAAAAGTTAAGGATGAAAACTCAGTCACAAAAATAAAGGGAGAAAAAAATAAGAGGGTGTGCTAACACAATGAATCAATAAAGACACTAAGTACAGTAAGATGGTCTTTAACAAGGAGGTCATTACATGGCATAGCAATTCTTTTATCAAGTTTAAACTATCTGAGGTTTCATTTCTATTAAAGATTAATGAAACAGAAGGGGCTGGAGAGGTCGCTCAATGGTTTGGAGCACTGGATGTTCTCATAAAGGACTAGGACCTAGTTTGCTACATCTACATGGTGGCTCACAATTATTGGCAACTCTAAGATCCAACAACCTTTCCTAATCCCTTCATGAACCTGAGGCACATTCACACATGCAAGCAAAACACTCATACACACCGAATAAATAAATGTAAAAAGATATTTATTAAGACTTCTAGTACTCTGCTATGCTGAGTCTGCACCATCCTCCAATAGAGGTTCCTGTTTTGAGTGTTGCCCTTCTGTCAGCACTGTTTTAGGAGGTACGTCCTGACTTGTGGAACAAGTCAGAGAAGCTGGGTTTCTGAAGGCTATAACTTAGCCTTTGGTTTTAGCTGCTCTGTTTAAACAGCCATTTTGTCAAATGTTCCTCATATCAACAGGGTCAACTCCACCATGTTTTTCCCACTAACGATGAACTGAAAGCTCTTAAACCCAAACCCCAATCGATCTGTCTTCTCTTGCTTCTGTCGTACAGCATGCTGATGGAGATGCGTTATTCTGTTAGAACGGCTGGTTTTCATCTTTCGTAATCATGTTTCATTAAAATACCATCCTGCTCTTCCAAATCCATGGCCTCTTTTCTCATTAATGGTTGTTATATGCAGCAACAAATATAAATATCAGAACATAAACTGCTTATGTCTGTATAATGTCACTTATAAAATATGTTTGCAAGACAATTTGATATTGGTGTTGCTCTTCCCCAGAGAAGACTCCTTGTCCCATTCTCAGCATTCCTTAGCTGCCTGTGGTTCTTGTGTAGGTTGAGGCCTCCTGGGCTTCCCTCCACCCACCTGGCATGTCTACTGTTGTCCTTGTTCAGCTCTTGTTTGGGTCGTCATGTGGATGAGATGTTAAATGGATATAGGTCCTGACACTACTTGAAGACACAGTCTCATGGCAAACTCCCTAATCCTTGGCTCTTAACAATCTTTCCACCCATCCTGTGGTAATATTTCCTGAGTATTAAATGTGGGAGTTGTTTTGTTGATGATGATTCTTATCTGGTAACCAAGGTTATTTCAAAATCTGAAGGAAAAAAAAGGGTTCTGCACAGCTCCACAGTCCACATTATGTACACTTTAAGTCTCTCATACCCATGCATGACACACACCTGTAATCCCAGCACTCACAAAACTGAGGTAGTGAATCTTAGGCCAGACTGAATTACATAAGGAGATCCTGCTTAAAAACAAAACAAAACAATGAAAAAACTACTATCTTTCCATGTCTAAAAGCACAGGACTATACTCCTAACACTTGGGTAGGAGAATTTTTGAGCCAACACAGTATAACAAAATGTTGTTTAGTGCAATCTTTGGGATTTATGACTAATCATCCTAGGAGAAATGATTGTGTCAAAATCACTTTCTAATTAAAATAGAAGGACGTAAAATCAAAATAAGTTTTACTCTAACCTGATGAAATTTAAAATAAACTAAATATTCACAAGGCTCTTAAATGTTAAGCCAACAGAAAAGAAATCTTAGTCCACATGAAGCATAAATATTCTAGATCGACAGTCTAATAGAATTGACGCAATCTAAACTAGCAATACCTTCCATGTCTGCCGCTTCCCCTTCATCTTCCTCCTCCTCTTCATCACACAGCACTGAGCAGTCTTGGAGTTTTATACTGTCCTTTAAAATTAATTACACTTGAGTTATGCAAGTTCATGCTCATTAGTTCAATATTAAGCATACTTAACATGAAATTTTTAGCAGCAGAATTTATTAGACAGCCTGTCCTGTAAATGCTTCTATTCTTGGCATTGGTGATAGAATGAAGAAACAGAATCAGTAGCCTCTCTCTGTGTAGCCATGCTTCTTCTGTGAATAGTGATCATTTAGTGATGAGGACAAATTCTGAGAAATCACTGTTATGAGTTCACCAACAGAACACCACAAAGACATTACCAGAAGATACATCTTACAGAAACTCCAGCATTAGTGTGGCCATCTTCATAAATATTCATACTGAACACTGAGCACAATGGTATCTAACCACAGTAAAAAATCAATGTGATCTAATCAGACATTTATGTTCCCTAGAAACTCACATACCAATGACAAGACTAACCCACAAACAGATCACTGGAGTAACATGCTAAATGCTGTGATTGAGAAGCATCAGAGGGTATTACAATAGGTTCCAAAGACACCTTAGGTGACCATTTAAGTCATTGCCAACCAAACTCTCACTGCACCAGTACATACTTTTTAAAAAACATCTATTTTGTGTGTGTAAACATATATGGAGTTCAGAGGAAATTTTTAGAAGCTGGTTCTCTCCTCCCACCATGTGAGTTCTGAGGACTGAATTCAAGTCATCAGACCTAGCAGTAAGCACCTACACTCACTGAATCATCTCACAAGCCCCAAACAGTACTTTTACTGTTAACTACCAGTGCACTGGTATTAAAAAGCTAGTTCAAAGTTATGTTAACCTGCCTATTTACAACTTAGAGAAAAACTATATATTTGTAAGCCAAAAACATTTGTAATTTGAAATGAAGATAAAGCTTTATTGTATTCTGACTTACTAAGGATATCCTAGCTGCATTAATCTAAAGTTATAAGAGCTTACAATGATTATATTTTCATTTACCTTATTAATAATAATGTCTAAGAAAGAATAATGCCAGTGAGAGCCTACTTAGGGCTTAGCTGCCACTAGAAACAAATCACATATATCTCTACTACACTTAAGATGTAAACAGAGAAGATAGGAAGGATTTGGGGAAGTTAATGAACTCTCCACTGTATATCTGACATCGACACAACAGGGTAGAAAGGAACAACACTTGAGTTCAAATGGAAAATATTGTAGAGACTTAATTACAAAAAAGAGAGAAAAGCAAATTCTATTTATAGTAAATTACAGAAGCCATATACCTAGTTAAAAAAATTAGTTCTCCACTTCCTCTTTTAGAACAAGAAAGTTAAGTAACAAAATAATCATTACTGATTCGTTAAAAGAATTTTTTAGGCAGGCCTGCTGACTTAAAACAGGTAATTCCAGCTACTGGAAACCTATAGCAGAAATAATTAAACCAAGTTTCTCTGAGCTACGGCCAACATGGGAAACCTAGTGAAATGCTGTCTCACAACAGAGGAAGAGACAAGCAGCTCAGCAGTAAAGCCCTGGCCTAGCGCCCTGGAGGCAAAAGGCTCCACCTTCAATTCCTAGTAGGAACAAACAAAACACCAATCATATTACTTTGCCATCTGTCATTACAAATCTGAAGTAGACACAATAATAGACAAAATAAGCAGCATGCTCTGAAACAACAACACGATTTGTGAGATCTTTTCTCAGTCATACTTCCAAATATTACAAAGAAAAACAAAAGGACAAATTCCTAGGCCAATGAACCATTACTCCCAAATAACAAAGGGTATTTTACTTTCTTATTCTTTAAATTCCAGGAAATAAATTCCAAAAGATACAGTTATTAAAACACTCGAAAAGGGCCTTATGTTAGTAATTTATGTAAGCAACAGGGGACATAGTTGTTCTAGCCAAACATTCTACCTCTGAGAGCTCTGAGAGAGCTATTAAAAATTTGAGAACAGGGGTTGGGGATTTAGCTCAGTGGTAGAGCACTTGCCTAGCAAGCGCCAGGCCCTGGGTTCGGTCCCCAGCTCTGAAAAAAAGAAAAAAGAAAAAAAAAAATTTGAGAACATACACATACGCGGGGGGTGAGGGGGGATATTGAGGGAAAAAAATAGCAACACATATACTAAAACTAGAATACAAAGAACATTTATATGATCCCTACATAAGGATAAAATAGAAATTAAGAAAGCAATCCATATTTTTATTTGTTAAAAAAAGAAAAGTAGGGCTGGAGAGATGGCTCAGAGGTTAAGAGCACTGACTGCTTTTCCATAGGTCCTGAGTTCAATTCCCAGCAAACACATGGTCCCACAACCATCTGTAATGACATCTGGTGTCCTCTTCTGGACTACAGGCACACATGCAGGTAGAATGCTGTACACATAATAAATAAATCTTTTTTAAAAAAAGAAAAGTAGCTGGGCAGTGGTGAAGCACAGCTTTAATCCCAGCACTCAGGAACCAGAGGCAGGTAGATCTCAAGTTCGAGGCCAGCCTGGTCTACTTAGTGAGTTTCAAAACAGCCAGGGCTACAGAGAGAAACCCTGTCTTGAAAAAAACCAGAAAACATCAAGTATTCTGTATTTTTTCATAGCATTTCAATAATCATATAAAAATGTGAAGCGGATGCAATCAATCAGAGAAAAGATCTAAAGCCTCTAACCTAAACCAAATGCATATGTACTAGCACAAACGCCTCACCCAATCGCACTTACATTTATCCACACAAACTTAAATGATTATTCAAAATGTCACCATTTTGTGATATTAGAGTACACAGTGAAACCTCTAAAAACAAAAATTTAGAAGTTACCACCAGTAATTTAAAAAACAAAATAATAAAATTGGTTAGAATAAACTACAAAATGTAATATTATTATAGCACTAGCACCTGCTAACCAGCAAAGGTAAGCTCTCCCAAATTTTCCTTTTAACCATTCAGTGTACTTGAACAGCCACTTTTCTTATAATCCCTAAGAGTTACAAGCCTGATTACCTCAGTAATTCTATCTGCTGGGCCCACAAGACGGAGCAAGAGAACCAACTAACCGAAGCTATCTGTCAGATTTCTACATCCTTGCCTTGATACACATATTTGCGCAGACACACCATATAAAAGAAATACAATTTAAAATTTAAAATTTGTATATAGGCAAAAACTAGGATCACTGACTTTAGAAATGATAAGCAATACCTTGCTTTCCAGTGTAATCTCCTTAACTGCTTCAGTAATTCCTGTAATACCTGTTTAAAATTCAGCAGAAAAAATTAACTAAAATTAAGCTGCAAACATCCCATTTATATGAATAAACAATTTATTTAAATTCTCACAACTCTGAAGCAGACATATCTTGACAGAATCTTTACAAATGAACTTTTACAAATAACCCCAAAGGTGCCTCAAAAAAATATAATTTAGAAATTTATCTATACTACCATGACTTGGCCCATTTGCTATTCTTCATTTGAATTTTTATCACAACACACCCTATGTTCAACAGATTATATGACTTCTATTTACACTTTTAATTAGACCTGCATCAAAATTAGGTTTTGGTTATGATGATATACTCTTTGCTTCAAAACTCTTGGTGATCTGAATGTAGCAAGACCATACCACACGGACCTTTTACTTTACCAAATATTTTTAATTTTATCCTTGCAAACTCCATCTGTAAAAGAGAGTAACATTTCCCCCTATGAAGCATGGTGTTGACAGACAGACTTGGTTGATTCTTCTCACTGTATTCAGGGGGTCCATCCTCAAAAGCCCGTCACTGAACGGTGTAATCAGAGAAGCAGCAGCACCACACCATAGCCCACATGTTTCAATCCCAGGCACCTATCAGTTCTCAAAAGGACAGTTCAACCAGGATGGGGAGCTCAGTAAGATAGGAGTACCAATATTACTACAGATTTAAAGTCCTAAATTCAAAATGTATTTAACTCCTAATAAATGTAGCATATTTTCTTATCCTAAAATTGGCATGCCTTTAACATTCCTAAACCAAAGGATGATAAGCTCACCTTCACAAACGGAAGATGGCACACTTCAAAGACCAGCACTACATGAGTTTATGCCATAGCAGTTTGGCTATCATCCTATAATAGATATGATCAATCAAAACGGTAAAACCCAAATCTTAGCCAATCAAACCAAAAATACAAAATTATTTACTGGACATAAAAAGAAACCTCATCAATCTGCCAAAATAAAGTAATGTATCAGTCAAAATAAAATAATGTAGTAGCATCCCATTAAACCCAACCCCAAGGCATCGGCTGAACAAGTTTCTCTCTACAATGGGAAGTGGTAACGAAGAGATTCATGATGGTCAAAAGGGCTGAGACTAATGCCTACTGGATGCTTAGCCCTGGGGGTGACTCTTCACCAACACCCCTGAGGCTCAGAGAACTTCAGGGAAGACGTGGTGGAAAGGAAGGAAAAGCTGGTGGGTGGGAAGGAGTGCTGAGGGATGCTGTATTCTGGTATGACATGGACAATGCACTCCCGAACACACAGCACCTCTCTGGTTATCTGCACAAGACCTACATAAGATTAAGCCAATCAAGCTAATAGCACGGATGGGGAAGGTGCTCATGAGTTCCATCCCAGCTGAGTATCACTGGTGTTGCCGGCTGCTCAGAGAGAGAGATAAAGATTTGTGTTTGTTTTGCAGACAGGTACCACTGGTGGGTTGCCCAAGCTCTGGTGGTTGGTTCCACATGCACATGTAGACTACACTACTTCAACTCAGTAAAAGCATTTAAAAAGAAAACAAAGGAGGGGATGCTTCCAGAGGACCCAGGCTAGGTTCCCAGCATACACAGTAAATAACAACTGTCTGTAACTCCTGTTTTAGGAAATCCAATAATCTTTCTTCTGGCCTCCCCAGGCACTCCACTGTGTGCACATGATGCAGACATACATACTGTTAAGTCATCATCCATATAGGCTAGAGAGATGGCTCAGTGGTTAAGAGCACTGACTGTTCTAGAGGTTCAGACTTCAACTCCCAGCAACCACAGCGTGGCTCACAACCATCTGTAATGGGATCTGGTGTCCTCTTCTGGTGGATCTGAAAACAGCTACAGTGTACCCCTAAATAAAATAAATCTTTAAAAAAAAATCAATAAGGACATGAGAATTTTTTTAAAAGGACACAAAGATGAGGGGTAGCCAAGGATATGAACAAGGTACACTAGACATATGTACATATATAAAATTGTCAAAAAGATAATTTTTAAAATATTCTTAAAGTATAGCATACCTGACAAAGCAAAAGAAAGTTTAAATGTTTCTAAATTCAGCCACACTCCAGACTTGTGATGTTTTATTTGTCAATCTGGTTAGTGTTGGAATAGCCAGCTATCTGGTCAAAAACTAATCCAAAGGTTGTAGTGGAGGTACTTTTAAGAGGCTTGAATAAATATTAAAACCAGTATTAAATAAAGTAAATCGTCCTTCAAAAGGAAGGTAAATTGCATCCCATCAGGTAAAGGAGAGAAAAGGAAACGAAGGCCAAGAACCGCCTGCGGTGTCGACTGCTCTTCAGCTCTCCAGCCTGTGGGGCACACCCTGCACAGTTCAACTGTCACATGAGCCAACTCCTCACACAGAGCTACTTATATCACACTGCAGCAGTGATCCTCAAAGGGTGGGCACTGGAGAATTAAAATTTCCACAAGAGATCCTATCTTGGGAGAGAGTAACATTTAAGTCCTGGCTATAGAGAAAGAAGGCAAGTGTTCACTCAGGCCTGACAATTCATGTCACAGCTAAATCTACATTTTATCACACTACAATTCCTGGACTTTGTTTCATCTTTTCTGTAAAATCATAGCATCACTGAAGGGAAGGAAGAGATCTTTTCTCTTCCAGGTGTAGCTAAAACTATAAATAAATCCATTCCTATGCCCCATGGTTTTCCTCTAGCATGACAGAAACCTCCTCTTCTCCTGTCATTCCTACCCTTCCAGCAGTACCCTGTACACCTCCTACTGGTCTGCCTCTCTAAAGATTGACTAATGTAGGGCTAATAAGAGGAAAAGCAACAATGAAACCTGGATGAGGTGAAGCAAGGGAAACTGGCCTCAGGTGGGAGTACTGTCTCATCCCGAGACACAGATTAAAGTTATAATTCTGTAAGTATCTCTAATGAAGATCAGAATTTACTATATGCATTTAATAAACTGAAAAACAATACTATTGTTATTTTCCACAGAGGAAACTGATGTTACTTGTTCTGTATCTGTAAGTAAACATTTTTTTAGCAGGCAACATTTTGTACACTTTTGCCAGTCCAAGCATACTAACACCTACTTAGCTCTGTGCATTATGACCCTATATGTGGGTTCAAAGTTTAGGATAGTGTTTCTAAAATAAAATACAACTAGAAAATAAAGTATCTCTCCAGCTTTTCAGAGAAAACCACACTTTAAATAATCATTCTAGACAGTCAACAGGCAATTCACTACTGACATGCTACCTGTAACTTCCAGCCCCGAGAAAATTAATGAGGAGCGTTTAAGTCTCTGAAGGAGGGGGGAGGGGCTAACAACGTGAAACAGATAGGAGAAGGACTGATGGAATGGCTTTAAGATGATGCTGAACCTACCACTTCCTCTCCGCTTTAGCATAAGAGATTCCGAGCAAACGCATATGCACAATCAGTACTTTGTATGGAATTTATTTTCTCTTCTATTTAGAAATAATGAAAATAAGTGAATATTTCAAATTGCAATTGAGGCAGCAGATACTACCTTTCCTTTTTTGTCTTTGGGGACAAAATTGTACCTTATGTGTCCTTTTTAAAATTTTAAATCAAGATTGTGAAAACTTTAAAAATATTTAAGCTAAATACATGTTGTTCTGTACACCTCTCACCTGTGTTATGGTATGTATCTACCCATCCCCCATCACCATCATCTTCTTCAATGATAGCCTCCAATTCATCTGAATATTCCATTTGTTTACACCGTTTGTAGCATGGAACTATTAAAACAAACAAACAAAAGCCAAATTTAATTACTAGTATATAACCCTCTAATAATAAGTCCATTAGAAAGAGAAGGCTTCTATCTTAAAAAGAAAAATATTAAGTAAACCTTTCCCTTCCAATGAGACTGGTAATTTAAGAGCTACACTCGGCCCATAGACACATCATTATCTAGTCCCATTAATCCTTCCCCAGGCTGTTTTATCAGAAGACAAGTAAAAAGGCTCTGGTATGAGCATCTCTGTCTTCCTTTACCATGATCTGTGAGGAACAGCTGGCTGAAGCCATATGATGGTGCTCAGTTGCAAAGTAATGAATAAATAATATTTCACACTAATGGCTCTGGTCTCAGAATATGCAAACACCACCTGTCACACTGAAGGGTGGTAGAGGTGACCTCTGGAATGCAAGGCTAAAATAACTGTCAATATGAATTTCATAATTCTTATTTAAGTTCCAATTATTTACCAAGGATAAACAGATTAAAATTAAATAATCTGCTAAATTTTACTTCCTAATAAAGGTGCCAAATTTTTCATATAGTTGTATTAACAAGTACAATTATTTCATAAACCTAAAATTATTGATATGTAGTATAAACATTATGCTCAAGATATCATCAAATTCATGATTAAACAACCAGAATATAAATTATCAACCTTAAAAATATATACACCGTAGGAAAGAACACCTGGATTTGTTTGGGGGTTTTTTGGTACTGTGTATCAAACACAGGGCTTTGAGCTGAGTAAGCCCTTTACAATAGAGCTGGCATTTTGCCTTTTTTAACCATTGAGATCAAGTAGGAATTTTAATCATTGGAATTGAAGTACTGCTCAGGCTGGCCTTGCACTTTCTATGCAGCCCAGACAGCATTCTTTCATGCATATATGCAAGAAAATGCACATGGGAACATGACTGCAATAACCGCAGTTTGTTACATATTATCTGCCTTCCAAGTTTAGGTTAAATTACAACAGAAGTCAATGTACTGTTACATGATTATTTTAAGACCACAATCTTCTGATGTTTTAAAAATTAATTTCATAAATAAGATGATTTCTATTTTAAAACAGTTGTTGTGCCTGTGGGTAAACTTTTGATGGCACAATGGATAATAAAATCTTTAATCTTAAGATTTTATATGTCAAAGGTGAAATCAATTTCATATTCCATAAAAATTCACATCTAAAGATTAAAATCAAACAGCTAAGTATATTGTAATTATAGAATCAACTTAAAAAACTATTAAGAGGAACCTAAGTTTTCCTGAGAACTTCTTCCATTATCATGACAATTAGATCTTTCTGATAAAAAGAACTGAAAAGGAAGAGATAAAAATCAATCAGAAAATATTACTGGAATAAAAAACCCAAATCTTCATGAAAATTTCATATTTTCATCTACAAGAAGCCGAACTTCAGACATAAATTAGTTATCAATTACTATAAATTGGACTTTATTATTTCAATATACTATGCATGCAATGATTTAATTCTTACCATTTTTGGTTACCAAAAACTGTTTCCCTGTTGGTAGATATGCCTTCACTTTCAATTCTTCCCCTGTAGCCCTTTAAAAACAGTGGAAAGCACAAAAATACAAAATATTGTAAAAGTCAAATGTGTAACAGATATCCCATGAAAATCTCAAGACTATTAAGGCTGTATTTCTGTGGAAATTGTTTTAGCACTGTTAGGGAAGTCTGCCGTTAAATAAGGGCACAGAAAAGCATATACTAACATGAGTAAAATATATTGGAAGATGCAGACAAAAGGAATTTGTATTTAATATTAGGCTAAAATGGTAGACTAATAGAACTAGGAAACTATTACACTTGCTTCTAAACAAAACTAAAGTGCAGCTCGTTCATAATGTACCCCATCATACCACCTCTCAGTCAATATCAAAGTACTGCTCGTTTTGAGATAAGGGCAAGGGATGGAAAAGTTGTATATTACACACAAAGTAGACAACTAGCAAGGTCCCTTACTCCCTACAAGTGGGGATGGGTTGGGGAGGCTAAGGGGGTAGTGGTTGAATATGAGCTACATGAAAAAACTTCTTCATAAAACCTATCCCTCCGTTCGATGACTATACACTAAAAACTTTTAAAATCCCTCTTCCTACTGTTGTTTAAAATCGAAACTAAAGGTACTAAATCAAAGATGGTAGTACTGAAAATAATACTTAAAAGCAAACAACAAAATCTTGTTACAGCCTGTAATTACAGGACTTCCAGCTCCAACATGAGCTATTCATTATCAATACATTCTTTAAGGCTACCATTACTGTTGCCACCTTATAAATGACAAAGCTAACATTTAGAAGGGTCAGAGTGCTCACAATCAGTAATCAAGGCTGGCAGAGCCAGGATCAAGTCACGTGACTGCAGGACTCTTCTTCACCCACTCCTCCTATGAGTCAGGACCAACTGCTAGTGATTCGCAGTGCGCTGGCACCTCTCTCTGTGAATCTGCTCAGTCTTCTGTGCTCCATCTACTAGACCTGGCCAGGATGAGCTGGCATATGGTGCCTCACAAGTATCAACACAAAACTTGAAGTTATGCTGCCTTTTCAAGCCTCTTCAATTTAAACCCCATAGATTTGAGAACAAGATCAAGCCAGGAATATTATGTATAAACCTTATGATCTTTCAATAAGTTCAACTATCAGATTCAACACCGGTGCCTGAAGTTGTAAGAGAGGAAGGAGTTAAAACCATGATAGCTTATGTACACAAACATTATCAGCATGCAAATAATTGTTTCTGGGACTACTTTAAAATTATTACTCCTTGGCCCCAGCAATTCAGACAAAAATGTAGGCCCTGTCATGGAGTATAACTGGGTTCTCAGTTACAGTTTAATTATTTCAACAATCACAATTCATAAAAGTGAAGCTGGCCAGTATCTCAGTGGTAGCCACCTGAGTTCAATCTTTGGCATCCATGAGGTAGGAGAGAAATGACTCCCACATGTTATCCTGTGACCCCCCACATGCATGCCCTGGCATGCTGAACTCAAACACACACACACACACACAAATTTTTTAAAAATCTATAAATATAGTAATCGTAACTAATACCCGTTAAAAGGTATTTATACACAACTCCCCCTTGTTGTGCTATACTTGCAACGCCTTAACTATGCAGATAATTTAAGACAACAACAACAAAAACCTTTAATAAATAAATATAGATCTATCATATTAAAGAAAAATCAAATAAGTTCTTCTAACCAAGTAAGTGTTATCCTTTTTCTATACTTATTCGCCTTGAAAAGGATGGAGATATGTGGATAAATACACACCAGATCCTAATTATAGCAAGAAATTTAGAACACATTAGAGAGCTTCTAAGGATTTTTAAATTTTAGAGCAAAACTACGGACATGTACACATATAAATAAATTAAGCTGGCAACCTGCCATTTCTTGGTAATACTCTATAAGACACACAGCAAATGATAAAAGCCAGTGACAACTATTTCAGGTACAGTTAAAAACAAAGCTGAAAGGAACTAAAACAGGTTTAAAATAATTCAGGTGATTAAATTCTTTAGCTAAAAAGGAAACTAGAACCAACTACATCCTTGTCATCCTAGAATCCAACAATTAGAACTGTATCTTTCAAGTATAATTAAAAGCAACATTAACAAGAAGATCCATGCTAAAACATTTATACAACATATACATGAAAACAGTTGATTATATAGACAACTATGACCTAAACAAAACGGTTCAGCCACTACTGAAATAACAGTTTAGAAAAAAACCATCTATTAGTACTAAAAATAAACTTTTATTCATTCTAAAGCATATTTGTGTTAAATTACTTTAGTATTTAAAAGTAATGTTAGTGAAAAAATTAATTATAATTCTTTATGGGCTAGTCCCAGGTGATTTCCAAAGCAGGACCTAAACATTCACCTGTGATGTTAAAGTTCAGGCATTATGTCTTAAAAAAAAAAAAAAAAAACCTCCATAAAATCTCTGCATTCTTCATAAAATGTTCAAATTTATAAAACTCCTAATATTTTTAAAAGAACCACAAATCAGACATAAGGAGAACAAAGAAAATACTAGCAAAGGAAGTTAAGTGGATTTGAGTGTCCACACTTTGTGCTAACAGAGCAAAGTAAAATACATGACACCTATTCTCCCCCGACCCCGCATTTCACTGTTTTAGTAGAAGAACCTAATGAAAAAGGCTATGGTCTCTCATCATCCTACTTTTCATGTGCTAACCAGTTTACAAACTGCCTGTGACCCTAAAGCTTCATCACTTTTCCAATTTTCACTCAACATTACTTACCATTGCCATGTTGGACAGTGGTGGACTAAGTGATCTCCAGCTGCCACAAACTATGCAGGGATTGCAAGGAATATGGAAAAAGCGGAAAAGATACATTGAACATCACTGAGTACAGGATGGCAAAATACCAAACTGATCACCCTGCCTGGGTAACTCTGAGAATCAATAATCAATTAAAATGAAAAAAGCACAAAGCCTGCTTTATCAACCTGAAGGTTTTCAATTAATAAACTTAAAGTTTTGTTTAGCACCTGTAAAACCTCAATTTTGGAAGAAAAAAAATAAACATTGTTATCATCTCGTTTTGTGTTCTGTGTATCCCTGACTGTTCTGGAACTCGCTTTGTAGACAGACTGGCCTATCACCTGCTCTGCATCCCAGCAAGGCACCACCACACCCAGCAAACACTGTTATCTTTAATTCAAGTTTTATTATCAAATCATGTTTCAAACCTGATATGAAATTGCCAAAAGTAAGGCAATGAACCTCAAGTGTTAAAATCTATCTTGCAATTCGACAGAGTCCTGTTAAGGACTGGAAACTCAAGGAAGATGTTTAAAGAAACAGATACAGGTCTAATGTCAACCCATTCATTAAATTACAGTGTTTTCTTCCTCCTATGTTATTTCTCAGTTCTTTCTATTAATTTATTTATTTACTCATTTTCATACAGGAAACTTATCACTCTACTCTCTCTCTCCTCCCAGGACCTCTTCATATAGCCCCTAGCCCCCATCCCCATCTCTTCTCCTCTGAGAAGGCAGAGGACCCCTGGGTACCAACCAACCCTGGTACATCAAGTCACTCAGGACTAGGCACATCCTGTTTTTCCTGCATGTATGTTTGCATTCTTGATGTCTGCAGGGGTCAGAAAAAGGCACAGGTCCCCTGGAACTGAAATGATGGTTGTGCTTCATCACGTGGTTACTGGAAACCACACTCAGGTTTTCTGCACTATCTAGTGATCTTAATACTTTAGCCCTCTAAGATACTTTTTTTAATTTTCTGGTGGTTCTGTGGGAATCAAACCTGGGGCATATTAAATAAGCATTCTGTGTCTCCCCCAGCCCTGAACCAATATTGAAAAACAGTTTTATTATATTCTTAAAAGGATTCATTAAAAAAAAAACAATTATAGTATAGTAACAAACAACATGGGTTGAAGGGTTGGGAGGAACTTAAGTCCTAGACTGACTTTGAAAACATCTACAAAATCAGGCTTTGGGTCCACACTGGATCTCCGGCACCTCATCACACCAAATCTGGTGGCAGACACCTGTAATCCCATCATTTCTGAGGTAGAAGCAGGAGGACCAAAGAGTTCAAGGGTCTTGTCAGCCACCTGGTACATTCCAGATTAGCCTGGCATACATGAGACCCATCCAAAAACATTTTAGAGGGAGAGGAGGAGAAAAAGAAAAGATCTAAAAGATTCCGTGGGCATTCTGAGTAAGCTGAACATTATATAAGCTTTCATTTTTCATTACAAAAAAATTTAGACTCAGGAAAAAGCAATTTAATATTTAAAAATGTCCTAGTTCACATGAATCTAGCTGAAGAATACTAACTGCTTTAAATAAAGAAAACAAGAGTCTGCTAGGCAGAGCTACATTGTAACAACTGGAAAGATTTGAAAATGCTTTCCCAACTGCCTCTATTTCACAACACTTCTAACCTAGAACTCTGTACTTGTGGATTATTACACAGCACAAAATCAGGATACACTTCATATTCTCAATACCTTTTGAAAACGTCTATCTAAAAGTCAATTTTCAATTGAGAGAGTAAAATTCAGCCACATAAGCACTCAGAAAATAGCCTAATTAAGTGATAAATCACCAAAGTTAAGATACGGCGATATTATTCCAAACATAAACTTTCTTCTCCATTTAATGCATTTGGGGGTTACCACAACCAAGTGTTGCTTTTAGCTGTGCGGTTGTCAGGAATTTATCAACACACAGTAACAAGTTAACAAAATGTAAGCCAAAGAAATTATTGAAAATGAAAATTCATTAATTATACTGCCTTCAATCATAAGACATTAATTTTATCTAGTGGTCTCTTGATAGTAACTATTTAAATATAACAAAACATTATGAAATAAAACTGAAAAAAAGAAACCCACAGAATTGCACCAATAATTAGCACATGTGGATGTCTGTCCTCATTAGCAGAAGCCATTATTACTACTTTCAAAACTTAAGTGAAAGAACATGTTAGTCAAATTTCAAATCACCAATTGCTTATAGTACCTTTCTCAATAGTAAATATTCTTCTGTAATGTTTCTCAATACATAATACTGGTTAGTACTGTAATCAACAAGATACAACCAATATTTGCATTTTAGCAAACACTATTCCTCAACTAACCTTTAATTCAGTATCACTATTTAAATTAGTTATAGCTGCATTTGCTTTTCCCCAATAGATACAGTATCACCCTGCCTCTCTTTTGAAACAAAAATATTTCCACATTTCTCAATGAAAACAAAAAGAGAGCAGGAAACTGGTGGGTAAGAGCCCAGAAATAAAAAGAAACAAATTAAGGACTCACTTCAGTATGTAGTATTTATCCCAAGCAAATCATACCTTCCCACTATCTTCCCTCCGGCTCATTCTAATTTAACTCAATCCTTTAATTAAGCTCTATCTGAGCCTAGCATTACATGCTTTATACCTAATTAAGCTAGTTTTGCCTTATTTTTTTTTAAGGGAAAATTCATACTAAATGGGGCTATTAATTTATTCATGTTAGGATGAATTTGTTTTAAAACAAATTGATTCTATAAAACTGCAGCCAATAAATAGTTATATTCACACAGTAAAGATACAGCAAAGTATGCAAGCACAGCATATGATTATCTTTGCTCTTGATTTCAGATAATTAAAAAGCCACAGCTAAACAATGCCTGTTTGAGAAGAAAATTAATGAGATCCTTAAAAACAAAACTGACTTTTAAAATTGATATTGAACATATTACACCCATGCAAAGTAAGTCCTTTCAAAGAATTTCTATTCCAAACCCATAATTTTATACATGGGTAAATATGATGCCTAGACCTATATAGCTAGCTGATTTGCCTAACGTGAGAGAAATTAGACAGATGGTTCTAGAAAGCACACCCCATAGGCTCTTTCTACATTTCATGTCTTTAGTAAGAATAAAGGCAGTTTTTAAAAAGTCTGTAAAAATGTCTGATCAGTACAGTAAGCCATTATTATTAGGCCTAAAAATGAACTTGATTGAGGAGAGTAGCACCATAACTGGAAAGTGAAAGATCAGTTAATTCTCTGGTTTAAAGCCTTTTAATTTAGAGCCAGAGCCAGAGCCTCATCACATAACACAGCTTATTTTATGTTTCTTTCAAAACAAGGAATATGATTCTATTGCTAATGAATGTTTTCAGTGAAAACTGGAGATCAATTTTAAATAAATCTGTTGCTTTTACTAGGAACAAGTAAGTATAATACAAACATAACTATTAATAAAATTGAAGTCCCTGGATAGTTTGTCTGGGGGGTGAACTATAAATGAGATCATAATACAAACTTGTTGAACAAATAAAATGAAGAAGTGAAATTCAAAATACTGCTCTATGGGAAAAGTTTAAAAAGTATAGGGAGCAAGTAAACCCCCACAGTTCTAACCGTACTTAACTTTCAGCACAATTTGTTTAGCAGACAAAGTGAGAACATGGTAAAATACTCAGTGTCGACTATGTAAAACTAAGCTAAATGACAGGAGAATCACTATCATGGTTTCCACACAATATCATAAAATATATATTTGGTCTAAACAGAGCCAAGACAGCAAAGGCCAGAGCCAGCAGGGTATATCCTCACACAGCAATAAAGACCAGTACACACGGCTATCTTTTTAGCTCCCCTTCCCAACCATCTCTTCCACACAGTTTAACTACAGAGAAATATGAGCAGCAGCAAAACAAAAAGATGTTCAATATCATCTGCTAAGGGAAGTAGAAATTCTCTTAAGCTAGTTATTATAGTTACCTAAGTATAGTTTTAATAAAGATGTTTTCTAATAAAGAGAAAAAGGCACTAGTCTAAAATAATTGTAACAATATAAAGGCTTTAGGGTATCTTCAACACTCACCTCTTCTGGGGTGATTACACCTGTTTCCTTAAATTTTGATTCCTAAAGAGGGCAGAAAGGATAAAAGTATTAGACTATGTTCACACTCAACTAAAAATTATCTTAGGGACAAATATTTGCCCCTCCTAGACAATGAAGAATATACTATGAAACAAAGAAAACACTAAAACCTAGATATACTGTGTATAGCACTGGTCCTTGCTAACAAAGACAAATGGTATAATGTACAAAGGTATAATGGAGATGCATTGCAAGAAATCGCAGTACAATCTGATCAGTGCGGTTTTTAAAAAGCATGCTAATATTTAGAGCACATGTTTAGTGGCCCTGTGTGGTGAACAAAGCCACTTCCTCACCAACAATGTTTTATTTAAATTGAGTTATATTAGAAACCAGCAGAAGAAATCATTTAGTATTCAATATTCCCCATTATTCCACCATAACTTTTTCCTCGTGTTTTGATTTACTTTCTTCTGGATTAGGTCTTGTTATGCAGGCCGAGCTGGTATGTAATTCAAAAGCTTCCTGCCTCAGCCTTCAGAACACTGGCATTCTAGGCACTGTGTCACTACGGCCATGTCCAGCCTCACTAAACTTTTAACAGAATTTTCTCCTCTGAAGCAACAATGCTATTGACTAATTTTTGTTCCACATTTCTACTTACAAGATTTTGTGGTACAGTCTACAAAATAAAAAAAATCCATTTGTTAATATTTTTATTCAATAAATATTTACCAATATATGACAGTACTATTGGAGACAATGTGCTATATGCCAGAAAAATAAATCAAACTCATCTTTATACCAGGAAGAAGAAAAAACATTAAGTAGGGGAGAGGTAGTATTAAAATTAAAAAACAAAACAACAAAAAAAACCAAAAAACCCTCAACTAGGGGTTCAACTTAGCACCTCCAGAACCCAATGGAATTTCAATTGGCTTGGTCTTATACAGGTAATCATGGGCACTCTGAGTTTGAGTTTATCAGTCTCAAAACTCCAAAAGATACTTTCAAAGCAGTCCTCCCAACCTCTGGCAGTTGATGGCTGCAATGAGAAGATAAGTCTGTTTTCTTCAAGTTGTGGCCCTTGGTAGGTTGTCCATGCTCCAATGGATGACCCTATACACAGATGACCCACAACCTACATACAGGCAGCAGTGATTGGGCTCAGAGAATTACAAAGAAAACATGAAATTGACAGAGGTATATGGTGAGGGTGACCTGGAAGGAACTGGAGGGATGGATGTAATCAAAATACATTGTACACATGTATGAAATTCTCAAGAAATAAGAAATAAACATACATACATACATACATATATACACACACACATATGATAGACAAAAGGCCAAACCATAAGGCTGTTTGGAGTAAAAGCACTGCTGGCCAAGGGAGGAAAAAAATTCTAGAAGCAAGTCTGCTTGATGGAATTCTAAGGAGAGAAGCTATGCCAAAGTACTCACAAGATAAAGGAGACTGGGACTTCTAATATCCAAAGAAACCCTTCAAGATCACTATAAGGATTTTTGCTTTACTACACAGCTGTCATCTAAACAAAGCATGCCATCTCTAAACCTTCACTTCCTAATAAAACATCATCATGTCTTTCTGGATATTTCCTTTTTTCTCTTTGCCTTCCCTTATCTAGGAGGTATCTGTAAGGATTCTCTTCACAGGAGTGACAAGGAGGGGCCATTAATCCGGCTTTCTTTTATACTAAAAACATATGCCACACATTGCCTCCAAGCATGGCAGCAAAACACTTTAACCTCAGAACTTAGGAGGATATCTAAGAATTTAAGGTTAGCCTGGGCTACACAATGAGTTCCAAACCATCTACATCTACACAGTATATATCTTTGATTCCTCAAAAACAGTTCTACAAGTTAACAAAATGCAAATGGTATACACAATAGCCATTTTATATTTAATTGAGAGGTATTTTGCTCATCTCCCCCCCAGACTAAAAGTTAAACTGATGGCACATTATTAAAACACTGTAAACCTAGGCAGATACAATATTCTGGAAACATACAAAAGAAGCATTTAATTCCAATGTAGAAATTATTTTCCAATTCTCAAAATAGAAGAGTAAATCTTAACTAAAATGACTGTCACAGTAAGCATATAAACAAAACAAGATTCTCATTTACAATTGTTCCGAACTCTTCAAACTAGATCCAAAGATGTATTATTTTCAAAAGTATTTTAGAAATAATTATTGAAAAGCATCCCCCCCTTGACAAGGAAAGATCGAACAGCCTACTCAGCCTATTAGCAGATTTCACCCCTGCACTAAGATTGGTAAAGTTCTAACTGAAAGCTATATACAGAACAAAAACTACGTAAATTAAATTATCTTCTCATTTACTGCTCCCTTTTTGCAAAGCAAAATCCATTTACCCTATGTAGCCTACAAAAACTACGTAAATTATCTTCTTCTCATTTACTGCTCCCTTTTTGCAAAGCAAAATCCATTTACCCTATGTAGCCTAGAAGGTGTTAAGAAAGCTCTAAACGAAGCTCTGGAAATTTACAAGTAATCAACTGTGTTAACAGCTAACCTATCACAACTTTTTCACTTAAAAATGTTAGAGTGTTTCCAATCTATACAATATACAATCGGGTGTGCTGAACTGTTGCTGGAGGATCACACAAGTCCAAGATTAATAACCAGTTACGGCAACTTTAAAGGCTTGGGAAACTACAAGTTTAGCTCAAAGTTACTAACATGTTACAATTCACTCTGTTCCTCTGAAACCTAAAGAAGTTAGGAATTAGATCACCCGGAAACCAAAACTTCCTATGAAACTTGGAAGGAAAAGTGCCATACTTGCTAGCCACCAAGCTGTCATCTTTTCAAAGGTTAACCCAGTTTACCGCTTTAAAAGACTTTGAATATCAGGACCTTAGTACCTCCTGCACCACCTCGCCTAGCACTCCAAGGTACTGAGGAATGATCGGTGGAGACAGCAGGCACCGAGCTTCACTCTAGTTGAAGCGGGGAAGCCAGCAAGCCTTCTGCACTGGCCCAGAAGCCCAAGCCAAGAGGCAGCACCCAGCCGCGCGTCCTGTCCCTCCACCTTCTAACACCCGTCCACGCTGGGAACCCGGACTTGGGCGGCCAGTGCAGAGCAAGTCAGACCCTCCCCGCTTACCTTGAGGACTGGGGTCAGGTACTCGGCCACTTCCAGAGCCTTTCCCTTCACCGTGTTGATCACATTCTGCATCCTGGGACCGGAGCAGCGATGGGGCACGGAGAGACTGTCGCAACCCGGGCCAGGGAGTCAAAAACTGCCCCGGACGTGCCCGACTGGCATCGAATCCCGCAGCGGCACCCGCCCGGCCGGGAGGGAGGGGCGGCGGCACGCGGAGGCCCGGCCCAGCTGTCACCTGGCCGCGACAGCAGAGGCCCAGCCGGCTGAGCGAGAGACGGGTGCGCGCGCAGCCCCCGGCCTTCTCGAAGCTGTCTTTCGTCCCCCAAGGTCCACTTGAACCCCTTCCGGCTTCCCCTTCCTCTTCTCACACTCTCCCAACAGCCCCGCCGCCTCCTAGGCCTCACGTGACTCGAATCTCCCGGGACACGTGACAGAAGTAGGCCCGTGGGGGCGGGACCGGCCGCTCCTCGTTCAGGCCCGCCCCCCGGAAGCGCCGGAATGGGCGCGCCTGCGCAATGGGCGAGCAGGTCGCTTTTCCCTGGCACTCAGCTTTGTGATCCAGCCCTGCAAGGCAGCGGGAGAAGGGTGTCTTCTCGCCTTTGTTCCCGGCTCATACTTTCCCCACCAATGGGCCTTCAAAACCTACTGCTGCTACTACGGAGCTAGGCAGTCACTATCTCAGCTCTATGATGTCCGTTCTTCCACTAGAACCTTCCCTGAGCGACTGAGGTAACCGCGCACCGCGCCCCCGCGGGCAGTGTTGCACGAGCGTGTTAGGGGCGAGGGAGCCGCCCGCTATTCCTATTGCGCATGTGTGGGAGGGTTTCCCTGACAGCGAGGGAAACCTGGCAGTGGTGGAGGAGTGCTGACCACTAGCCTTCTGTTCGCTTGCGCCCACCTGATCTCTAACTTGGGCCTGTGTCTACGGCCCTCGACGGCTCTATGTGCCCATCCTACTTGTGCGCTTTGGGCAAGTATTTACCCTGCCTGGAATTTCGTGTCCATCTGTCATGAAAAAATTGACCAGTTAGGCTCACTGGCCCAAGACGAGCCTGATGCTCCCATCCTGGCTCAGTAAAAGTCATTAGCTGTGTTTCAACTATTTGCACTGTGACTTTTTTTTCTGTAAAAGAATCGTTCCCAGTAAGCTCTTTTTCAACTCCGAAGGAAGAGGTGCTATTAAGAGTACCCCAAAAAAGTCCATTCCAAAATTTGTTCCTTTCGGACCAAAGTTAATATGAATAAACTGCTTTTCTGCAGTCCCAGACGGTCAGTTACGCACTTCCTAACTTATTTCCAATCTGGCCATCCCCTTTCTGTCTCAAGAATTGCCACTCCTATCAGATTTTGGCAGTATTGTTTGTTTCCCGTAAGTTCTCTCTGTTCTCCTCAGCCGTCTTCGTTCTGATGCAATTGTGGCCAGACATCTGCAGGTTTCCTTTTCTGTTATGCAGTCTAAAGTAGTTGCATTGTGCTTAATCCTTAGGTCTGCCGAAAGGGCTGCTCATGAGAGTGCTCTTTTTAAGACAATTTAAAAAAAGCAGTGGAATGGAAAGAAAGTGCTTCAGGCGCCCCGGGTTAGGCCCACCGACTCTGTACACATTCCTGTTAGGTGTCATATTCATCACTCTAAGTTCAAGTCGCATCTTACTGGTCAAATACTCTGCCAACGAAGGTGAGTTAAGAAGTAATGTGTATGGGGTACTTGTAAGCATTTGTCTGGTGTTCTTATGAGTAAATTATACACGATACCTTTTAAAGTGCCGTGCTTTAAAAGGTCAACGATAAAGTGTATTTAAAATTTAAACTTTAACCTTGTGTTCCTTGGCAAGATTTTTTTGACCCTGAATGAAATTTAGATCATTCAAGTGCAAAATAAAGCAGTGTGCCGTAACATCTGATTATACCTCACCCAACAAGTGTTTCCGGGTCTCTGGCAAAATAGACGACTGTAGCCTATTTGGAAAAACAATATATTTGCTTAGTTTCTTGGCATTTGTGTGAGTCAGCATAATTTATCAATGGGACAGTAAAAAGTTTGGTATGTATGCTCAAACTTTTTTAAGGGTTTATGCAAACATTCAATTCCACAAAACTGCATTGGTGACTTCTTAACTATTGACAACTATAAAATCATGACATCGTGACTTTTAGTAGCCTACTTGGGCCCCTACCTGTGAGTGTAAGTCTTAACTTCGGGTACTGTTTATCTTACAGGCCCTGGGCTCAGTTTTAATAGTGTGTTTGTTTCTTCCCTCTCTGCTCTGACAAAATTACCTGCCCAAAGCAGGTTAAAGGGGAAGGTTTCTCTGGGCTGGATGTCTGAGAGTAGGGCTCACCATGGCCAGGAGGGCGTGGCAGTGGAAGCTTGTAGCAGTTAGTCACATGTCCACCCACAGGTATCCAGAAGAGATTGAATAGGGTCGGGGCCAGAGAGATAGCCCAGAGAAGCAAAGAACACTGGCTGGTTCCGTTCCCAGCAAATCTCCTAAACACTCTTCTTCTGCCACCTAGCTAGAAGTCTTCACCCATTCACATGATATTACAGGAAAACTCTTTTTAAAAGACCTTATCTTCTCATTTAGTCTAAGATCCCACCCTATGAAATGCTGTTGCCTGTGGGTCTTCCCACCTCAAGATAATTTACATAGTCCCTTTAGGCATGCTCAGAGGCTAATCTAATTGAGATAGTTCCTCACAGGTATGACCAGAGGCCTAGTTTCTTACGGGAGTCTAGATCCTTGGTAATATTAGCCATCACAGTCATAGAGTTCAAAGTGCATAAGATACAGACCATGTCATTAAGAACTCGGTTTATTAGAAGAGATAAACATGTAAATGTGTAATAGAAGTCTGTTATTATAAGAAATGCAATAAAAAGACTATGTCCAAGATGCAGAGATAGCCTATGAAAAAGTATTGTGTATGTCTGGGAAAGGATGGCGGGCAGTGCATAGGAAGCAGGGCCACTTCTCATTAGATGCCAGTTGTTTCCCAGAAGATCAGGGATATGGGGCATTGAAATAGAAGACAGCAACCTATAAAAAGGAACAGAGGCAAAACAGCAAACAGCTGGGGCAGATTATATAAAGATTTATTATGTGATGGTGACCCACACCTTTAATTCCAGCACTTGGGAGGCAGAGACAGGCAGATCTCTGTGAGTTCAAGACCACCACCCTGGTCTAGATCATTTCAGGACAGCAAGGCTACACACACACACAGAGAAACCCTGTCTTGAAAAAAAAAAATCAAACAAATGAGAGAGAGAGAGAGAGAGAGAGAGAGAGAGAGAGAATGAATATTGTTCACAAAACACTTAAAAGTGTTGTGTCACAAAGGGGTTTGACTAAAGAGAGAAGCAACACATAGTTAAAGGCTATGCCAAGCTGTGGTGTTCTGCCTAGGGTGTGGGCAAATAAATATCTGAAGGATTCTAACTGCTTGCCAGTAGAATAGACTGGAAGAAGGCCAGTTAGATAGGAGATTATTGAAAGTCAAGCCACAGATGATAAAGACTAATCAACGCTGCCTTCAGAATATAGACGATAGAGTCAAGAAATATTCAAAACACAAAAATATGCAATTGGACAGTGTGTTGAATGTGAGGGTTAAAGAAGATGAAATACTGGATTTTTAAAAAATTTTTCCAGTTCAAGTAGTTTGGTAGTGTTTTTAGCTGAAATGTGGAGACTGTTAGTAGGAAAAGTAAGTTGGGTCAAGCTTGGAAAAAATTACAAGGTATTTACCTTCCAGGAGGTATGCCCTATTTACTGCAGTGTGTTACAGTGACCGCACAAACACACGCAAAGATAATACCTAGTAAAGGAGTAAAAGGAAGTAGTTACTTGTTTTTGGTGAGCTTTAAACTAAACGTTACAGGATTTAGATCGCAGTTATTCTTGAACTGATATTTAGACTTTAGGAGCAGCAGCTTGTGCAGATGAGAAGACAGCAGTGAGAATTACATTAAGTACAAGGCCAACATCCTGAACGTAAAGAATTCATCAGAGCTGGGAGCCAGGGTCATATGCATTTGATAGGTTTTTAATCCCAGGATTTGGGAGGCGAAGGCAGGAGGATCATAGGAAGCAGAGGTTCACGTGCAGAGTTTGCAAAGAGGGTTGGGAAAGGAAAGAGAGGTGGGGAGCCCACCCACCCACCCACCCACATGTTTTAGTGACTTTGTTGCTTAGAATGTGAAAGAGCTAGCAAACTCAAGGAAGGGAGGGTTTGTTTTGGCTTAGAGTGTAAGAGGACAAAGTGCATCATGGCAGGGAAATCGTAAAGGTAGGACTGTGAGGCAGCTGCTGGTCATAGCAAATCCACGGGAATCAAAGAGGTGAATCCTACCAGAGAGCTCACTCTTTCCCTTTCCCCTTCTTACTCAACCTGGACCCAAGGCCTTATGGTAGTTTGCCTCACTACCTTCAGGATACTTTATCCCTTGTCTTAAGCTCTCTGGAAACATCCCTACAAATGCACCTAGAGGCATGTCACAGGGGACTCCACATCTAAGAAAGATGACAATGTAGACTCACCAGTTAACCAAAACAGATAAGACAAAATGGCCACACCATGAAAAGGTACCCATTAAAACAAGCGCCATAGCATTTGTAATTAGACAATATTTATCAAATATTTGAGCCAGACAGTGGTGGCACCCACCTTTGATTCCACCATTTGGGAAGCAAAAGAGAAGGGTCTCTGAGTTTTAGGCCAGCCTAACCTACAGAGCTAGTTCTGGGACAGCCAGAGTTACACAAAGAAACCCTGTCTTGAAAAAAGAAAAAAAAATGAATAATTTGAGTACAATAATAAAGTAAAAAACCAAATGGATGTTGACTGATAGACTTTTATGAGGAGGAATGTGTGACAGAGCCTGATCTTACATTTCATTTATCGAATTTTAAGCTTTATGAGTGCTAAAAGTCAGATTAATAGAGGAATAAAGGAGCAATGCTGAAGTCAGAGTAGGTATTTATTGAAACTAATCCTGAGAAGCACAGATTCTGACAGGAGAATGGGCAGATGTAAGGCCATGGTTCCTTTCTCTGGAACTAGAGGAAAACTATGTCTAAGTATGTGTAAGAGATAAGTGGGCTGAGGCCATACATACTGTCACAGTTTGGGATTATCTGTGAGAGGAATACCAGAAAGAACTAACAGAGAGCAAAACTGAGCTAAATAACATTTTCACCGTGTTTACTATTGTAATTGGAGCCTCCTTGTGTCTCATTTTCTTTCATTTTCATTTTGTTTGTATATCCTGATGAAGATTATGAAAAGTGCCTTTTAAGGATAACAGTGTGATTTAAGTCTGACTTTAAAATGAATAAAGGGAGGAGGTAGTCTTTGACCAGTACATAGTTGAACAAGCAAATATTTACATTCAGCTGGATATTTATTAAATGCCAGTTATATGAAGGTGACCAAAGGCTGGTCTGTTTGTCTTTGGACATTTACTCTCTAAGAGTTTCATAAGCATAATAAATAAACAATATAGTCTGTCAAATGCTGTTGTAGAGGTTGATAGATGGTACCCAGAAACAGACAAGTAGTCAATTTGGCATATGTTGAATGTTCAAGTGATTCTGCAGCAAAGAGGGGGAAAATTGGAGAGAGAAGGTTAAGTTGGCAAACCACCTACCATGTTTGCCAAGTTTTAGTACGACTAAGAGAAAGCAACCAAGTGTTTGCAAAAGAGAAATGCATTTGTAAAAATAGTACTTACTAAAGACTCTGTTTGTTCTTGTCACGATTATAAAGCAGGTTATCGTTAAGTACTTAGAAAAAAAACAGGTTATTACTGAGACCAAAGCATGCTAACCAGACCTCATTCTTAATTCAGTTGACCTGTTACCTAGAATATGTTTTATAATTTGTCAATGGGTGTAGTGACCCAGAGTTACTGCCTCTCACCCTTAAAAATAGCAAAGTTCTTTGCCAGATAGTTTTTTCTACCCCATTTTACCATTTATGCCAAGTGCTGGTGAACCAAGCAGTGTTCTAGTATGTACTATAATATGAACCAGCTTGGAAAAGTCTGAGTTAAAGACCCGTCATTGGCAATGTTACCTTTTTGTAAGGCAAATGAGTCAGGCTAAATACTAATTTCGCTGATAAATTCCTAGCTGTTGATGAGTCAGGTGCTGACTGGTATTATCTGTTTAGAAGTCAGTCTCTGCCTCCACCCCATGGAACATTCTTTGCTCTTGGTCCTAACCTACCAACATATGTATCCAGATATTGAGACAAACTGTGCCAGCCAAAAGACATTTACTGTAACAAGCATTATTTGATTTTTAAATTTAAAATATATTAATTACATGTAAAAGCATGCAGAATAAACTGGATGGTTTTAAATTTCCCTGTTACATTTCAGAGAACAAGTATGACTACCTCCCTACTACTGTGAATGTGTGCTCAGAGCTGATGAAGCTGATTCTCTGTATACTTGTGTCCCTCTGCATTATGAAGAAAGGTAATTGCTAATCCTGTACATTCCCTAAGTCATGCTATCAAGAAACATTAGAACCAGTGCAGCATTTATATCATTTAGTCTAATCCAGGCACATGTATATTTTATAAGCAGGGAAAGAGGATCAAAGAAAATGTTAGGAGAGTTGTATTGGAAGGAGGGGAGCTGGGAGCTTTTCCATTTTATTTCCCAATGCCCTGCTCCTCATCACTTGTTGAGTTAGATTTACTCAGTGGGGTTTTCTTAATTCTCCATCTCAGTTCCCCAGTTATGAGCTTTGGCACTATTGTATTACTCTTTCATCTCGTGCAAACTAAACAGAGCTTTTAGAGCATGAAAGTGCTTGCATAGGAAGTCTTCACACCACACAGTTTCAGTCTGTGATGAGTTTCTAGTCAGTTGAGTGCATTTCATAATTTCATGAAATGTCTGCATTGCTTGAAGGGTTTCAATCAATCTCTCTCTCTCTCTCTCTCTCTCTCTCTCTCTCTCTCTGTCTCTGTCTCTCTCTCTCCTCCTTTCTATCACAGCATTGCCTCCCTATGTCTCTGGAAGTCTGGAGCAGGAATAATAGATAAACCAATATTAGTAAAAAGTTAACCATCTCCAGTCCATGCGCAGAAATGTTCACCTATGAGTTCCTTTCTCTGATCACCTCCTGAGGGGAGAGTGAAAGCATAAAGGCTCCACTGGTTTTTTCTTTCACTTACTCTGTTGATAGAAGTAAAGCATATAAGTCTATCTAGAGTCGCTTTGAGTTACTAAGATTATAGTTCTGTTTCTGCTAAGGGTCTGGCCAATTGTTCAATGACACACAGGTGGGAACAAAAAGAGTTACTAATAAAAGTGCCATATTATCTTTTACTTCTGTAAACCTGAAGTCACTTCCTGGGCAGTTTAATAAGGTCCAGTTTATAGAATTACACTAGTAATCAAATTTAGTGTCCTTTCAATAGAAACATAAGCATTCTCATTGAAGATTGTTTGCTGGTTGTATGATTGTTTTGTATGATTCATATCTTTCTCTCTTCAGAAGATCATCAAAGTAAACATTTGAGATGTACTTCCTGGAAGGAATTCTCCAGTTTCCTGAAGTGGTCCATCCCTGCCTTCCTGTACTTCCTGGACAACTTGATTGTCTTCTATGTCCTATCCTATCTGCAGCCTGTAAGTAACAACGCAGCAGAGGAAATTCCATCGAGAAGACACGAAGAAGTGAATCCCCAAACTGGCCTTCCTTTTGCTCATTTTTCCACTGGCCTTTCTGACACTTCTCTAGAACCATCTGAATACGGATTTGCCTGTCTGTGCCAAATCTTCACATTGCTAGTGATCTCTGTGCTGGGTTTTTGGTGGGGTGGGGACTTGCTCTCAGGCACAAGGATTCAGAAGCCACGGTGATTTGTGTAAATGATCAGTCTCCCTTTAGTTTGAGCTCTCTCCTGACCATTCAAGACGTCCACTCAGATTTCCAGTATGCAGAAAATAGTACAGCTGATGGACCTCCCTTTCCCTGTTTTAATTGTAGTTTATCCACTTACTATTTGTAAGCATGTATACCCATACTCACTATATGACTTCTTCTGCTACTTTTTTATATGTTTGTATGTATGTGTGTACACATGTGTCATGGCAGAAAGTGAGGCCAGAAGAGCTCGTCATGGGTGTCTGTTCTCTCCTTCTACTGTATGGGCTCAAGATCAATCAAAGGGACTGGCTCTCAGCCCCTTTTCCCATCTTGCTAGCCCATTTCTAAATTAATCTTATCTATAGATTCCTTAAGAGTGTGGACTATATCAATTCAGCTGATAATACTAGGAATACTCGCTTCCGATACATCTTTTGTATTAATTTGGAAAGGCATTGGTAATCACAACTAAAAGCCTTCTGCCTGGGTGGTGACTCACACCTTTAATCCTAGCTAGTGCTTCCAAAGCAGGGGCAGGCAGATCTCTGAGAATTTGCAGCCAGCCTGCTCTACATAGTGAGATCCAGGACAGCCAGAGCTATGTAAAGATCCCCACTCAAAAAAGAAAAGAAAAAAAAGAAATTCTGTTTTCTACTTTACCTGTAGTTAGTTAGGGTTCCATTGCTCCCTTCCCCAGTATTTTTTAAAGTGAGGGATTTTATTGCCTATGTTATATTTTTTAAAAATAATAAAATTAAACGCTTTAATTATAAGTAGTATTTCTATTGGTACTGATCCTTTCTGTGAAGCCTCCCTGATCTGCTTTAGAAACAGATGAAGAAGAGGGAGCCGTAGAACATAATAGGAATCAAGAGCTTGGCGCTTTTTCTCATGTGAAGTCCGTGTGACTGGGAGTGCCCTGCCTTCCCTCTGTTTCAATTCTTCTCTCTATAAAGTAGAGGAAAAAATGCTAAACCAGCTCAAAGGTACTTAGGCCAACACCTGCCTCCTCCCTGCTCTGTGATGTGGGGGACGTTTTTGTCTTTTGTTTTATTTGTTGTTTTGTTTTTCATTAATTTATTGACTTTATATCCTAATCAGAGCTTCCCTTCCCTCCTCTCCTGCCAGTTCCCCCCTCTCCTCTCCCTTCCCCCTAGGCCCTGCTCTCTTTCTCCTCAGAGATGAAAAGGCCTCCCTTGGATATTAACCCACCCTGGCCTATCAAGTTGCAGTGAGACTGAGTAAGTGTATCTTCTCCTGTCCAGGCCATTAGTTAGGAGAGAGGGAGTCACAGGCAGGCCACAGAGTCAGACTCAGCCCTGCCTCCGCCTCCGCGTGAGGACCAAGCTGTACATCTGTTACGTCTGTGAAGGACTAAGTCCACCCTATGCATGCTCTCTGTTTGGGGGTTCAGTCTCTGCGAGCCCCTGTGGACCCAGTTAGTTGTTTCTGTAGATTTCCCTGTGGAGTTTTCTGACCTCTCTGGCCCTTTCAGTCCTTCCTCCCCTCTTCCACAAGATTCCCTCTGCTTCACCTAGTATTTGGCTTTGAGTCTCTTTGTGTCTGTTTCATCAGCTGCTGGGTAAAGCCTCTTGGATGACTGTTATGCTAGCCTCCTTTGCAAGTATACAGATTACTCATAGTATCAAGGGTGGGCTCTCTCTCATGGCGTGGGACTCAAGGTGGGCCAGTCATCACTTGGCCGGCCATTCCCTCACTTTCTGCTCCCTCCTTATTCCCTGTGCCTCTTATAAGCAGAAACACTGTGGTTCGAAGGTTTGTGTCTGGCTCAGTATCACCACCTCTCCATTGGAAGTCTTGCCTGGCTATAGGACGTTACCAGTTCGTCTCCCACATCCCCTCTTGCTAGGAGTTTTAGCCAGGGTCACCCTTACAGATTCCTGAGAGTTTCCATTGTCCTAGATTTCTAGCTTGTCCCAGAGATACCACCACCCCATTCCACACACACAGACACACACTGATTCCAGTTCTCTCTCCCAGCATCTTCCCTACACTTGATCCCTCCTGTTCCTCTTCCTACCCCCTTTCCAACCCAGTTCCCTCTCTACATCTACCCCAGATGTCTATTTTATTTTCCCCTTTCAGTGTGATTTGTAATAATGGTAACTGTTCAGTTTATGTAACATACCTACTTCTAAATTCTTCTTTACTCCTTTTCAGAGTTGATAATTCCTATCACAGCAATGTGGTTATTTGTATTCAATAGTAAATACTACCTACATTTTATTGGAAGCCAACAGATTAGCTGTATATTTATACCTGTTCCCACATGCTCATGATTAAGCAGAATTGCAACTTCCTTATTCTTCTTCCGTATTTATTGCTTGGCTCTTCCCGAGCAGCTATAACCACAAATATTATGAAATAAATTATATGATTTACTCTATGTATTTCTTGCCTAATTCTCCTTAAGAAATTAAATAAAGGCACATAGATAGAAGTGTTAGGACAAGGACTATATATAATTAGATGCAGCCTCTGGTGTTAACATAGGAAACAGCCAGACTGACTAGTTATGTGCATTTGCACTGCTCTGTGTGACTGCTCAGCACTGCTACTTCCCTACTCTAACCAGCCTCTTTCCTCATCACCTCTTCCTCTTCTCTCAACCTGAAGCTCGCAAACACTTGTGTTATAGTTAGGCGCACTGAGAAAATCCACTCATTGTCTCCCAGGCAGACCAATAATAAATGATTGGGAAGCTAGAAGTGTTGATTACCCAGATTCAGTCACTATACAGTATGTATTTATAGTAAATTACTATTCTTTATGACCACTAAATACATATGATTGACTAACTCTTATTACAAAATTCAATAGAAAAACATTATATTCTTAGAATTACAACTAGTTTTATTGAGTTTCACTTTTTTGTTTTTAACTGTTGTAGCTATGTTTGCTTTTGTTAGTGGTTATATAAGACTCGTAGTGTCCATTGTTTGTTTATTTAATTTCTTGATACAGAGTTTTACTATGTCTCAGACTACACAGGAGCTCCAGATCCTCCTGCATTAGCCTTCTGGGTGCTAAAATTACAGATAAATAAAAGCACATCTGGTTTCTCTGTATATCCACCTGGAAGTGATAGCAAGAAGTAAAGAAAAATGAAACATACCTTTTGATTATTGTTTAAAAATATTAGCATTGCCAGATCCAGTTATAAGTTAACAAATCCAGTAGAATTTCATATATTCTGAGCAATACATAATGTATGTGTGTTGTCAATTTAAACAGAAATATAACTGTATTCACAAAAACAAACTACTACAAAATCTGGGTAATACAGTTCTAAATATTTAGAGTAATTCAAATCAAATCCAAAGACTATCTTATGTGAATTATGTTTTAAGTCATGTCATTTCAGCTGGAAAACTGATTGTTTCTAAAATAACAAAGATGCTTAAAGATGTACCTGCACTTTCTTACCATAGTAATAGGCCTTCATGTTCCCTTCTCTGCCCATAAAGCCAGTATTAACCAGTTGTAAGGGGCGTATGGTTAGAGCTCAATGATAAGGTGTCAACAGCTCTTATTTGATTCCCAGAACTACACACACAAAATTAATAATTTTTAAAAGGTCTATAAAGTGCTTTGACAGCCGTTAAAAGTACTTCACCTTTAGATTTTGTATTTCTTGGTCTAAATACATTCAGGTCATTTATACATGCTTTGGCCAAACTTCAACACATATTGTCAAATCCTGACTAATTAACTTGATCTTATCTGCATAAATTTAACAAGCAATAAAAATAGAATTTAACCCCACAGTGAAACAGCTGCCCTAATAACCCTCTGCTTTGTGACTGAAAAGCTTTTGTGTCAGGTGAACTGGCAAGCTGGAAGGGCCTGAGGTCAGTGCTTCTCCGGGATTGTAATCCTATCTTCTCTCTCTTTCTAGGCCATGGCTGTTATCTTCTCGAATTTTAGCATTATAACAACAGCTCTTCTATTCAGGATAGTGCTGAAGTAAGTAATTCGGAATGGAAGCACACGCCATCCTTTAAAGTGGGCCAGTCTGGCTGTCGGTAATTGACGCAGAGTGCTGAGCCTTCAGAATCCATAGGCCACCATTTCATTTCTCATCAGCCTTGTATATTCGGTTCCTTGTTTACCCAGTGAGGAAGTGCAGCTCCAGTGCTGCTTAAGTTCTCTGCCATCAGGTGTATGAAATACCTTGAACTTTTCAAAAGTAAGATATTTGATTATGATTTGTTGGTATTTTAATTTTTAGTGGCTTTTTAAAAGATGTTTGTTTTGTGACAAGATCTTACTTTGTAACTCAGAATAGTCTGGAACTCACAGTCCACCTGCTTCGACCTCCCAAATTCTAGGATTGCTACCCACATCCAGTCTACAAGGGGCAGCACCCTTGAAGAACACTAACTTCCCTGTTCTAGCAGCCATCAGTTCCTAACCATTCTTTATGGAGGAATGGGACTGTGTGCCCACCTGCCTGCTGTGTGCTCTCTTTCTTTCTCTCTTGAGCTTGCATAGGTCTTGTTATGCTGTCACAGTTGCCATGAGCTCGTATACACATCTGCCCAGCTGTGTCCAGGAGACACTGTTTCCTGAAGTTATTCACCACCTCTGGCCCTCACCTTTTTGCCACCTCCCCAGTTAGCCCTCAGCCTTGGGAGGAGGGAGTCAGACAATCTCTTTTTCTCTGAACTTTGACCACTTGTGGGTCCTTATGTTAATTACCATCTAATGCAAAGCAAAACTTCTGTGATGCGGGTTAAGAGATACATTAATCTACAAGTGTAATGGTAAATCATTAGGAGTTAGTTTAGTAGTGTGCCTATTTAACAGAATAATAGTAATCGATACTCCTCTAGGGCTATGATTCGTCTAGCCACAGGCTCCTGTCCCTGATAACAGTGCAGGTATAGGCTTCAACTTGTGGGGTGGGCCTTAAAGTCAGTAAGAGGAGGTCGGCTACTTCTGTGACGTTTATGTCACTGTTGTATCAGCAGGATGTATTGCTAAGCTGATAGTTACTGTATTTCTCAGGGTTCCCAGCTGGGGAAGGTAGATAATTACTTTTCTCCTCTGAGAGCATATATAGCACCTTGTGGCACTATGAACGCTAGCCTATGGAAAGCTTGCAAAGAAGGCAGGAAGTAGTGTGGAGCCATTTCCAGGGGATGAAAGAACCTCCAGGAAGATGAGCTCCAACACAGTGCCTTAAGAGTTAAAGGGGGGACAGGAACAGAAAGGGTTAAGTGGGTAAAGAGTTGGAGACCTGTTAGAGGAGTGACTATGGAGAGGGATAACTGACACCAAAGACCTTCAAAAGTCATGCGGAAGCTACTGAAGTCCTGAAATATATACACATATAGACATACATGAGTCTAGCTAGAGTTACCCTGTAATGTGACAGCAGTACTCCCTGTAGACACTGCAGGCTAACAAAAAGGCAAGTTCCAGGAATGGTTCCCTCCTTAGAGTTGTTGGCCAGTGGTACGCCCCATTCTTTTCTTGTCAGCTCGCCCAAGCCAGAGTTATCTGGGAAGAGAAACCTTGGTTTGAGAGAGTGCCTCCATCAGATTGCCTGTAGTCAAGTCTTTGGGGCCATTATCTTGTTATCCTGATTAATGATTGATAGGGGATTGGGGGAACCCAGTTCACTGCCAGTAGGGCTACTCCTTGGCAGGTGGCACTGGATGGTAAAAGAAAGCAGGTTAAGTAAGCCATGGAGAACACACCAGTAAGCAGCCTTCCTCCAGGATCTCTCTGTAGTTCCTGCCTCACGTTTTCTGCCCTGCTTGGGTTTCTCCCTGGCTTCCTTCAGGGAGGAACTGTGATTATGTAAGCCAAATAAACTGTTTCCTCCCCAAGTTGCTTTTGGTCAAGATGTTTGTCATAGCAATAGAAAAAAAGGAGAACATCCCCCAGGCGTTACAGGCCCTGCCAGTGCTCTCGAGTCCTCTCCAGAAGCCGCATTATAACTGTCACTGGATACATCATGTACTTCAGTCAGCTAATTGTCTTTGTTTCTTTTTTATAGAACTTTATGCAAACATAATTATTTTTATTGAGAGAGAGAGAGAGAGAGATGTGAGTATGACAAATGTGTGCACGTGTGGTGCTATAGTACTCGTGTGGAGATCAGAGAACAGGTCTCATAAATTGTTTCCTTCGGTTGTGCGGTCGCATAATCAAGCTCAGGTGGTCAGGCTTTTACCTACTGATCCTTCCTGCTGCCCAGATTTGTTCATAGTGGAAGCCGATGGCAGGCATTATTCCTCAGATCCTCTCTCACCGGTTTGTTCTCACCTTGCATAGTTCTGTCTCCTTAATTCTGGAAAACAGCCTTACTTGGGGGTTGAATAAAAATGGTCAATAATAATTTATATACCAAGTATAAGTTTTCTCCAATAGAACCAGAAAAAAAAAGTATTACTCATTAATACAATAATTTTCTTCAAAAATTTTCATTTGAGGAATCTTTATGATCATTATAAGTCTGTATCCCTAGGAACTCACTCAGTGCTACCAGGAAATATATTTTGTATCTTTTGTATTTTCTTGAGAAAGCAGTCGGGTGAGTCCTTTTATGTTTTATTCTCTGCATTGCTTTAAATACCATAGAAACAATAAAACTGCTCTTACCTGACACAGTTGAACCTAATTTTTCACTTAATAGGTAAGCTAATGATGGTACATTATATATAGTTACCTCTAAGAAGCCATAGGATTTGTTCTAGAATGCCAAAAATTATGTGAAATTCCCTTAAATAATGTTTAGTATCCCCATGTAATCTGCCGCGTTTTCCAAGTGCTTTATGTTACATATGCTGCCTAATATAATGTAATTGCTATACAAATAGTTTTAAATTATTTGTCCTGCCTAATATGATGTAAATATTTCTACTTTAGGAATGATAAACTCTGCTCCTGATCTATCTTTTTCAAATACTTTCAATCCACTAAGTCTGTGAACACAGAACTCCACTCACTGGCCAGGAGTTTGTCTTAGTGATGGGGGATGTGTCAGCACCCTAAGTGGATGCTTGAACAGTGTTAAACACTGCTTATTGCTGATCCCCACCCACAACACACACACACGTACACATGTGCAAAATTCATTTTCATTTGACCTAAACACTTAGGCCACATACATCACTGTAACTTTTCTAGTTTGAGATCATTTATAGTTTGTAATAGCAAAATTGGGATAGGTTTCATTTTTTTGTTTTTTTTTTTTTGTTTTTTTTTTGTTTTTCAGCTTCATGAACAGATTTTTTTTTCCCTCAAGTGACCCTAACATCCTTAACTTATTTTTTCCTTTCCCTGCTAAGTTGAAAGTTTTCAGTGTTTTTGCTGAGAGGGCGTACCTTTCAGCAGTCTGGAAGTTAAACTGTCAGTACCACACTTCTTTTGCACTTTGGGGCTATGAAGTAAAATAAGGGGAGCCTCACTGTGAACGCTGATGCCTCAGCAGTCCCTCAGAGCAGCAGATGCAGAGACTGGCAGGGTGGTGTCACACACAGAAACAAGGGGCAAAGGGTGATTCACCTAGAGGATGGGGCAAAAGGAGCAGGAGATTCTCTCGTGCTTCTCACATAGTGGACAGTTGGCAAGATGGCTCGGCAGATTAAAGTGATTGCTATGGAGACGATGAACTGAGTTCAGTCCTCAGGACACACATAGGGCAAGGAAAGAACTGTTTCTGCAGGTTGTCCTCTGACCTTCACATGTGCATACATGCATATGCACACACAAAAATATAGTAAAAGAATTTAAACAAAGCAAATTGTCTGTTCATAATTTATCATTTATGTGTTAAGCTGTAAGAGACTATGAGATCATTTTGTAAAAATCATCTAAAGCATAAATTGATGTTTGTGAGAGCAGATGCCTTCAGCCATCTCTGAACACCAGGCACGGTCCTACAGGACAGTGGAGTGAGTGCTCGGCTCAGTGAGCTTCTGCCGTTCACTAACTGAACAGTGAGCTCACCACGTGGGGAGACGTCGTCACCTATGCACAGATCCTCAGCAGAGTAGCTGATGAAACGTCATATTCCTCTCCTGAAAATACCCCATGTTCATCCAAATTCTTAGTCATTTTTGTCTTCCCTACAGCATTAGCTTGTACCAATAGCTATTTACAGTGGCTACTTTTGACTGTGTTTCAGGGCTTTTCCTTTAGATTCTTTTCTTTACAATATTAGCAGAAAATCTGTAGCTGCCAGTATGAAAACCTTCTGAAGCTTTGAGCGTCCTCATCTGCCATGTACAGTAATTCATTATAATTATTTTCATAAATTAGATGTCCATTCTTTATCTACGTTTTTTTCTTTCTACTCATAGCTTTCCACTGCTTACTGTGCCACCTGCCTCTCAGCAGTGTTGTGGCTCTTTGTGGCTTTAATCCCATGTCGTGGGTATGACGGAGATCTAATCTAGTCTAGTCTGATCACTGGGATCTAATCTATTTATGTGAAGATCATACATGAGAAGGCATGATATACAGATGCTACTTCCTAAGCTACCATCGGCACTTAGCAGTTTCAGAGAATGAAACTGTAGAATTGAAGTCAGAATCATTTTCCTGCATATGTCCTGGGAGTTTAGAATGAGTCTTAAAAGCTGTAGCTATCTAGGAGGAAGAAGATACACAAAGCCATGACAGATCTCTCTCTTCTTCTTTCATAAACACATGAGCAAGGAAATCATTTACCTCTCACTTAGCTTTTTCCCTAAGATCAGGAGCTGCCTGCACTGTGCTAGGAGCTCAATCAATCCTCTAGTGATTGCATTCTTACACTTCCAGCTCTCACTTTGACACTTACGCTTCTGCTCGACTTTCCCCATCTTCTTAGGGCCTTACAGACTGTCCCTGACTGAGAGATGCACCTTCTTCATGGCCTTGGCATAGTTGTTTTTCTGCCTTACCTCTACAGGTACCCTCCCTCAGTATAGCCCCCTGGATCGTATGTCTCAGGTCTGCCATCACTTAGCTCCCCAGCTCTCTCCTGATTATAATGCAAGCTCCCTCAGGAGGGAGGGTAAATCTTTATCTGCCCAGTTTGCCTATTGATTGCATGTTCTTGAGCTGAGTAAATGACCAAGTAGAGTACAGTACAAACCCTCTACAATTCACAATTTTATTATCAGGTGAAGCGATGAGTAAAGCCTTGTTGGGTTATACAAGAAATGTTATCCAAGCGTAATTTTTTCTTCCCTTATCGTCCAGTACTTTGTTTTATGATAGCTTATTCTAGGGCCCTTGACCCAGGAGCTGATGCCATCAACAGTGTGTTGTGAGTCTAGTCTCCTTTGGGAAAGGTTATCTCTCGATCACTGAAGCTCATCCATATTGCTTTTCTGATTCTTGCAAACTGAGCTAAGGTCCTCTGTCAGAATTTACAATTTATCACAGTTAAAATCCAAGAAAGCCCTCAAAGACAGGAGGCTGTGTTATACCTACATATTCATGGTAATTTGTAGGAAGGAGAAGTTTAAAATGTCCCTAAAGCGTTCTGAAAGTGAATAGAGGGTTGGGCTTGAGACACAGGCCCATCAATTTATAGTGCACTCGGGTTGTAGGGAATACTAGCAACTGGGTATAGTTTATCCAACCAAGTATCCGAGTTCCCAAATCTTCATTAGAACGTTTAACAGGGGAAGAGGCGCCTTCCCCTGTTTGTTTGTTTGTTTGTTTGTTTGTTTTTTAACCACTTCACCCAAACACAGATGTGGTAAAATCTTGTTTTCTCCCTTTTGCGTAGGCGGCATCTGAACTGGATCCAGTGGGCTTCCCTCCTGATTCTGTTCTTGTCTATCGTCGCCCTAACTGCCAGTACCAAAACGTCACAGCATGACTTGGCAGGACATGGATTTCATCACGATGCCTTCTTCACCCCATCTAATTCCTGCCTTCATTTCAGGAGAGACTGTTCCCTAGGAGACAATTGTACATCGAAGGAGTGGGCGTTCAGCGACGTCCAGTGGAACAGCACAGCCAGAGTCTTTAGTCACATCCGTTTGGGCTTGGGCCACGTTCTGATTATAGTTCAGTGTTTTATTTCCTCAATGGCCAATATCTACAATGAGAAGATCCTGAAGGAAGGGACACAGCACACTGAGAGCATCTTCATACAGAATAGCAAGCTTTATTTCTTTGGCATTGTGTTTAACGGGCTGACCCTGGTCCTTCAGAGCAGTAATCGTGATCAGATTCAGAACTGTGGGTTTTTTTATGGCCACAATGCATTTTCAGTAGTCCTTATTTTTGTGACTGCCTTCCAGGGCCTTTCAGTGGCTTTTATCTTGAAATTCTTAGATAACATGTTTCATGTCTTGATGGCCCAGGTGACAACTGTCATCATCACAACAGTGTCGGTCCTGGTCTTTGACTTCAGGCCCTCTCTGGATTTTTTCCTAGAAGCCCCATCAGTCCTCCTCTCCATATTTATTTATAATGCTAGCAAGCCTCAACATCTAGAATGTGCACCTAGGCAAGAAAGGATCCGAGAGCTAGGTGGCAATCTTTGGGAGCGTTCCAGTGGGGTAAGTGGTGTAAATGCACTTAGTGCTTATTCTTAAGTTCAAAGCACATGTATTCAAGGAAGACAATGTCGTGCACTAGACTTCTGATGCTGGCGAGGACTATGTAAGTCACAGTGCCCTGAGGATTTTGTGTGTTAACTATATAATTGTATCACATAGAAGCGCAGACCCCAAAGGTACTCATCCCTTGCCCCATCCTGACTCCCCCAGATGTATGATTAGGGAGTGAGCCAAATACTTTATAGACATTAAGTAAAAGAACTGCTACTGTGCTGTGGGGGCTGACTCCGAGTTCCTTGATTTTCCACTACACAGTAGTTGTGGAAAAGAAAAACTAATCTTTTACATTGATAAATCATGTGAAACAGAAAACTTGTTACCTTAATCTTCCCATAGTTATCTGTTTATTTCACATATGGCTTTTAATAAGAGCTCTCTTAGATAAGAATATATTCTAAAAATATTTACTCTGAATTTACAATTTTTATCAACAAAAAAGACGAACATTTAAATTTCACATCATGAGTCCATTTTACTCTGTAGGAAAATCTGTCATTTACTGGGCTTATAGCAAAAGTCCACGTGTTATGTCTCTGAGGTTTTGATAACAGATTTTAAGATTAAAAAACAAACAAAAAACACAACTTGATCATGTATCCCAAACCCAAGTCAGCAAGAGAGTACACTCAGGAGTCCTCTGCTCTTTCCAGGAGGTTATAATAACTGCCTTGCTCTTTAAGGACTTACAGTCATCTTAGGACCAAGACTTCTTTAAAATCATTTACTGTCCTTTAATCGCTTCCCTGAAAGACCTGCAGGTGGTGGTCTTAGTCTGAGTTGAATACACTTCACTTTTTTCATTATAAAACAACAAAAAAAATTTCAGATTTATTTTATTGTCCGTGTCTGAGTGTTTTGCTTCCATGTGTGTACACCATCTGCATGCCCTGTGCCCTCAGAGGTAAGAAGACATCCCCCAGGGACAGGGATTACAGGTGATCGTCAGCCACAGAGAGTTGTAAAGGACCATGTGGGTGCTGGGAACCTGGGTCCTCTGCAAGAGCAGTAAGTGCTGTTCACCACTGACTCTCTCCTGTCCCATCTTTACTTTTTGATCATCATCTGTGCTTTTAACTGTAGTAATTTCAATTCTTTAATTTGACCAGATTATTTACATATGTGTGTGTGTATATATATGTGTGTGTATATGTATATGTATATATATGTATCTATGTATATGTATATATACAGTTAACAAACTGAAACTCATAATTCAATGAATAAACCTTCGATTTATGTATTCAATAAGATATTGAAACATCTTGAATTCTAACTAGTTACTCGTTTCATGTTTCCTTTTAGGATGGAGAAGAGCTGGAACGACTTACCAAACCCAAGAGTGATGACTCAGATGACGACACTTTGTAATGGTACCTGGTTGGTGGACATCTCCCACTGTCTTTGCACATTTTCAGCATTTGTGGCAATTGTCTTTCTGATAAACTGGTGATGATTGAAAGCATAATATTCTTTACATGTATCTAACCACTGAATTAATAGCTCCATCCAAGACCTATAGAAGCCACAGGGTGGCAGCGTTCTGAGCCATGAACTTAGGGCTGTGCGTAACTAAGTACTCAATGAGTCAACAAGACACATATGCAGATGGCTTCCTCAGCCTCCGGCTTCCAGAAATCATGTGAATTTGACCCTACAGATACACAAATGGAGACAGCTTGCCAGATACTAATCATCGCGTCATATCATCTGTCTGCCAAGACCATCTCTGTCTGTGTCATTGTTATATTGTCTAGGCTGTCCCTCAGATTTTGAGGCCTTAGCAATAGTCACTTTGCTTTTATTAAAGCAGTAAGACTCTAAAAGTTTGGGCTGAAAGACCTAAGTATCTGGCTGTGCCATAGACTTTAAATAACTTCCTTTGTGATAAATATTTTTAAGCCTATTCAGAAATAAAATTTCAAATTTTTATTTGTTTTTTTTTTTGTAACTTATAAGAAATTGTATTCTTAGTAATCATCTTTTTTTTTAAGCCTTATTTACATGTAGTTGGTTGCTACGTTATCACGGTTAGCACTTGTATTTTACATCACCTAAGCCATTGTGGACTTGTTTGTTTGTTTGTTTGTTTGTTTGTTTGTTTGTTCCATCCCCGGTTTGTACATTTACAAAATCTTAACGTCATTACCTTTTAATGTTGAGTTATTGTGCTGAGAATTAAGTTATTTTATTTTTGAGTTACTGAACTCTGTAACTGTTACCTACCTTTCTTTGTATAATATCCTATTCTAAAAGTCAAGACTCTGGCTTTAGGACACCTTTATAAGAATCCTTTTGTAAAAACAATAATGACTTTTAAATAGAGTAGTATTACTCCAAGAGGGCCAGTAATCAGTAAGTCACCTCTCAACAACACTTCCTATTTATAAGTGCATGGTATTCTCAAGCTAGGTTTGCATGTAGCCAGTTGACACTTCATTGGTAGAGCAGTCACGTGACAGTAATTAAAATGTAAGGAAATAGAGTGACCAGTCCCAGGCGTTATAGCTGAATGGTACTAGAAGCAAGCTTCACACCTGTGTGCTTACAGACCCTGACATTGTAAACGGAATTGTAAGCTACCATGCGGTTTTCACGTTCCTTCTTCAAGTCTCCATGCATTTGTATAAAAGATATTATTATTATTATAATCTACCTGTCTACCAAGAAAAATATAACTGTCAATCATTGCTAAAACTTTTTAGTTAAAGTAAGTACTAAACTCATATCTTGTGTCTCAACTCTGTCCTATGAGATGTGGTGGTGTGGAATGCTTTTAAATTTTAAAACAAGGGAATAAGCCAAATAATCAAGCAATTTAAAACTTGGTCTTTGCCTAAATCTTGGTGTCTAAAGAATGGTTAAATTCTCTACTTTATCATAGACATTCTCCCCCGGGTTACATGAAATGAGATCAGCCAACGTGATTCATATTAAAGATAAGGAAAATAAGATAGACAGGACTTACTTTTAGAAGCAAGAGCATGGAAATTACCTTACTGAGCTTCAGAAGAAATTGCAAAACTGTCACCTACAGGACATAGTATAGCAGCCATCTGTGTCAATGGTAGGGGCAGTTTGATTTTTCTTATTTACAGTGATTTTTTGCATTCTTACTCTTTGGAAAGCAATCATTGTTCACCATCAGACTTATTTGTGTTAACTTGCTACTCCCTGAAGGGGCTGAGCTGGAAGTAAGATGTCAGATACATGCACTTGAGTACTTTAGATGCATTACTGCTTTAAGAAGGACAGTGTGAAGAAACCATTTCCTAGATACTAATGGAGTGAGAATTGTATGACCTAAAAAGTTGTCACACAGAAAGGGAGTAAACACAATAGACACGGTTTCTACTCCAGGAACTAAGTGGCAGTGAAGTAGCAGGACAACCCTGTTGACACACATGGGGCAGAAATCCCAGCAGGTCGTATTTCTCAGCATTGGGCAAGAAAACAAGAATGTGGATACTGATTGTGAAGGGGAAATGGCTTAGACCAAGATCCCAAGTCCTTCCAGCTGCTTCTTCCCCGTAGGTTTTCAAGCTCTGTGAACCAAGTGGCCGGGTCAGGACATGTTTGCTCAGCTTATAGCTAAGACTTACTTTCCTGTTTGCCCTCTGAATCCCCTTGTGGAAGCCCTGTTGCTTGTGAGGTAGATATTGTGGTTTCGTAACTGCTAATGTTGCTGTAACCCTTTCTGTATAAGCCAACTCGCTGGATGTGCCCAGACCTTCCTTGGTACCTTTCCCTTTTCCCACAATGATTTTATCTACGGGCTCATAACATTTTAAGCAGAAAAGGCTAAACATAGTGGGTAAGAGGGTGATTTTTCTCTCTCTAAAGCCTAGATCAGAGTCCTTGAAATTGGGTAATTATATATTTTCACTTTTAATGAAGAAAACATTTGATAAAAGTTTAAGCATGAATTTTTACTCTTATTAAAGTACATCCAAACAATGTGATATATGAACTTATTTCCCAAGACAGATTCTCTTTGCGTACCATAGACTAGCCATGAATTCACTTTGTACTGGACTTAGAGTCATCTACCTGCCTCAGCCTCCCAAACTGAAATTTCAGCTGTGAGCCACCATACCCAGCCTCACTTACATGTTTTATATAAAAACCAAAACACATTTACAGAATAAAATATAGTACTAACAAGATCAATAAATTTTAAATTAAAATACACACTTTGCTGGCTAGCTTTATGTCAACTTGATAAAAGCTATAGTCATCTAAGAGGAGGGAACCTCAATTAAATAAATGCCTCCATCAGATTGAGCTGCAAGCAGACCCGTGGACTATTTTCTGAATTATGATAGGTGGGGAGGGACTAGCCCATGTGCACGGTGCCATCCCTGAGCTGGTGGTCCTGGGTTCTATAAGAAAGCCATGGAGAGCGAGCAAGACACACGTACACACACACACGCACACACACACACAGACACACACACACACAGACACACACACGCACACACACACACACGCACACACACACACACGCACACACACACACAGACACGCACACACACGCACGCACACACACACACACACGCACGCACACACACGCACACACACGCACGCACACACACCATGGCCTCTGCATCAGCTCATGCCTTTAGGTTCCTGTCTTGTTTGAGTTCCTGTCCTGACATCCTTCAGTGATAAACAGTGATATGGAAGTCTAACCCAAATAAATCCTTTCCTCCCCAAACCGCTTTTGGTCATGGTGTTTTATCACAGCAGTAAAAACCCTAACAAAGACAGAAATTGGTCTGTGGAGTGTTGTGGAGTATCGCTGTGACAGACGTGACCATCTTGTTTTTAGGGAGGATTGTACAAAGACTTCGAAACTTTGGCCTAGAAAAGTCATTGAGTGTTGAGCGCTCGGTGGACTGTTCTGTAGGAGCTTGGAAGATAAGTGTTGTGAGCACTGCGGAGAAGCCTGCTTTGTGACGTTTCAGAGGCAAGCAAAAACCTCTTAAGAGGCCATTTGGAGAATCTGTGATTTCTGGTCAGCTGGAGCTGAAGAATTAGCTGTGATTAACAAGAGCCCAGACCACACATGAAACCTTCACTTTCCTGGGATAATTGATGCTGGTCATCTGGGGCTGAAGAATTACCATGTTCAATAAGACAGAAGCCAGAGTCTTTGAGGTGAATCCTCTGGAATGTGTCTCCTGCGAGTCAGCACAGAGAAGCTGTGTTCCAGAGGTAGCCAAGGTTGTACCCCATGCCGGCATTCCTGTCTCCTTATTTTATATTTGGAGACCGCTCACTTTTGGTTATCCTTTTAACAAAGAATGGCTTGTTATGAACTATAATTACTCTGCTGTAGTAGCGAATATTGATGCCAGTTCTATCTATGTCACTGTTGGGGTCCCCAGTTTCCAACTACCCTGTATTACCCCTGCTGCCACGCAATTCTATTAGTCACTGTTCCACAGTCAAATCAACTTTTAAGGCTCTGCATGTGGAAGATCTTGTATTTTTTTTTTTCTATTTTGCTCACCACAGTGTCTTCCAGATCCATTGACCTTACTGCAAATGATAGGTTTTTTTTTTATGTCTAAATTACATCCAGCACATGTATATACCATATTCCTTCAAATATTCCTTTGCCGATAGGCAGCCAGGTTGATGTCATATTTCAGTGTTTGTTATGAGCACTGGAGTACAGTGTCTGATTTCTGTGTATGTATATCCAAAAGCAGGACAGCTGGTCTACTCTCAGTTTTCCTAAGAATGCACTCACTGTTCTCCATAATAGCTGTGCCAACCTTTCCCTTTCCTTTACGCTTTTGCCAGCACATTGTGTTTTCTTTTGATAATGGCCATTCTGCTTTGCATGACATGGTCATGGCATCATTATTCGACAGTTCTTTCTCTCGTGGCTGAGTGTTGGGCAGTATGTAATGTATGTTTTAGCACTTAACTTTCTTCTTTTGAGGAATGTTTATTCAGATCACTCCCTCAGTTTTAACTTTAATATGAATGTGATGTGAAGGCTACGTGTTTCTGTGCTTGTTTGCATGTGTGTAAATGCACACGTGTGACGGGTGTAGGTGCAAATGTGTGCATCTGTATATAGATGCCTGAGGCTGACATCCGGTGTCTACTTTGATTGCTTTCCACCTCACTCATTAAGGCAGGGTATCTCAGTTGAACACAGAATTCAGTGGCTTTTATAGCAGTCAGCTTGCTCCAGGGAATTCATCTCTGCCTTAGATTCTAGGAATCCAAATACCTGTCCTTGTGCTTGATTGTGTAGCAAGCAATAGAACTACTACGCTATCTCCCATAACCCATTTCCCCATTTTTTGGATGATTCTTACATATTCTAGATATTAATCCTTAGACAAGTGAATAAATAGCAGGTTAATATTCTTCCCTTTCTCATTTGTCCCCTTACATTCCTGTCTCTTTTACTGTGCAAGCCTTATTTTGCTATAATCCCATGTGTACAGGATTAGTTTAGTTTTTATTTTTTTGGTCCTAGGTATGTAAATGTGAGCATGTGTGTGTCTGTGTGTGTGTCTGTGTCTCTGTGTGTGTGTCTGTGTGTGTGTCTGTGTGTGTGTCTGTGTGTGTGTGTGTCTGTGTGTGTTGGCTCTTTTATAAAAAGAACATCTGCCTATAACAGTATTTCAAAGTGTTTCCCTTTCTAGTAGTTTCAAAGTTTTGGGTAAAATCCAATGTTTCTTAATTATAGCATAGGTATAGAAAAATGAGGTATAGAGGGAACATACTTCGGCATCATAAAGGAGGCACATATACACATGTTCACACGCTCATTACACCATCATCACATTAAGTAGGGAAAAATCAGAAAGCATTTCCTCACATATCAGAAATAACAGTCAGATGACTAATTGTGACTGTATTCAGTATTATATTGGAAAACTTAAGACTGTAAGTCTTACAGGATTTGGAAAGAGGAAAGAATAAAAAGATTGCATAAAGGAAAGGAACAAGTAAAATCATTTCATTTTGCAGAAAATATTCAATAAATAGAAAAGCCAACATATTGAATAAATGGTTAAATGGGAATAATGGAAGGATAAGGATTGAATGAGTGGGGGTTAGGGCAAGGTAGAAGTTCGAAGGAATTCAGGAAGGGATAAGTAACACAACACCATTCAAAGAAGTCATGTGGAAACTTAGGATGTTGAAGCAGCATAAAGTATATGTATACACATAGATTTTAAAAAGTGTTCGAGTGTGAGTGCCATATAATGACACAGCAATGTCCCTATACACAGGCTAACGAATATTCCAGAGGCATGAAATTTCATGTCTTTTAGAGTTGCTGACAAGGTCCCAAGAGCCTTACAAACATTATAGGCTACCCCAGTGCTCTTGAACCCCCACCATAGTACTTAACAATAGAACAGGATAACTGAGTCACAGAATATGAAGGTACCAATCTCCTACAGGGCTGAAAACTTCCCCTTAGTTTTCATAGTGCTGGAAATAACTATGCATGCTACTAGAGGAGAAAAGTAATCAGCTACCTCATCCAGCTTTGAATACTATTAATAAGCTACAATAATAATGGTCTGCCAAGGCATGCCAGACTGGTATGAGAGTGGCATGAAGGTCATGGGAGTGATCAACACTTTCTGATGGGAATTAAGGCCTACCCCATAAGTTTACACCCACAACTATAATTGTTATCAAGGCATGAACCTATGGCTAGACATGCCATTGACTATAGCATAACTACTATAACCACTCTACTAACTTTCCTTAGTATTAAGCTTATTATTATAGCCATAGATTAGTACATCAGCCAACCTTCATTAGTGAGGCATCTTTCTATAGTAGATGTTGATTAACAGAGACCCACAACTGGTCAAGGTGCATCGAGTAGGAGACTACGGAATGCTCAGCCTTAAATGAGGTGTCTGAATCATAACCCCTTCCTCCCTAGACTTAGAGATCGTGGCAGAAAAGGAGCCAGAAACCTTGTAAGAGTCAGAGTGCTGGATAACTACAAAGAAACATCTTCCAGACACAACACTGAAGTTACACATTCTGTCTCACAGCAGTTTGTGGGACAGAATCTGCCCAAGCTCAAGCCAGACAAATGCAACATGAAAGGGGAGGAGGGGTGGTCCCAGAATCCTAACCTTAGCTGAGGAGCTCTTGGCAGCTGAAAGTTGCTCAGAGTGGGAGAGCTAGCTTTCTTTCTGGGTATTATTTGGGTAGGTCAAACATATTTCAGTGAGAGGCCAAGAGTGTAGAAGTAGCACAGACTGTCACTGACGTAAGTTACAGTAGTCACAATGGTAAGTGTAATAGTTACTTTCCTGTTGCTGCAATAGCATATCATAATCAAAGGCGATTTCTGGAAGAGTTTATTTTATCTTATGGTTCTGGTAAGCTGAACACTTACATCTTCAACTGCAAGCATGAAGGGATGGAAAGAAGAACGAAGTCTGTGTAATGTCAATGCCCATGCCCAGTGATCCATCCTGCAGCAAGGCCACACTACCAACCCCTTCCCAAACCATGCCACCAACTGGCATGTGGGCAAGGGTGGAGGTAGTGGCGGGGGTTTCTCATTCAATCCATCACTGTACGGAAGAGGACGTAGATCTTGGGGTCTTACTCTGCTGCTGTCTTCAGCCTTTTAAAGTTTTCACTGCACAAGTCTCTCATTCCCTTTGTTAGAGTTTACTCCATGATAATTAATTTGGGGATCAGCGGTATTGTGATAGGATCGGTTCCTGATTTCTTTCTCATCTGTTTCTCTTTGGTATTTAGGAAGGCCACGTATTCGGACATGTTAATTGTGTAACCTGCTCTGTGCTGAAAGTATTAAGGAGCCTGGGCAGTTTCCTGATGGATTCTTTGGCTTTTCCTGTGTATAGATTCATGTCTCCTGTGAATAAGGATACTTTCACCTTTTCTTTTCATGTCCCCCTTCTATTTGCCTCTCTAGTGTAATTCCTCTACCTAGGACTTCAAACAAACTATGAAATAGGAAGCAAGAAGACAACTAAGTAGCCGGTGTTGGTTCAGACTTCTAGAGTCTGACCCCGAGTAGGTTATTTTAGGTACATTTAAGCACAGCACTATTTGATGAAAACTTAGTCTGGTGACAATTAACTCAATCGCATGTGTACGACAAAGCACACATAAATCTCTTTGAGGAACAAATTAAGCTAAATACAGATTGGACGCGACTACATGGAAACTGTTTACAAAATCTACAAAAGTAAATTCTACAGATTAACTGAGGAAAACAAGATTACAGTAAGAGTCTGAGGACCCCATGCTGGAAAAGTCTCTAGCCACACAGAGAGTGAAAGGACACCAGGCTATTAAACATGTTTGCTCCCAGACTGGTACAACCATTCTGGAAATCAGTCTGGAGGTTTCTCAGAAAATTGGACATTGCATTACCTGAGTACCCAGCTATACCTCTCTTGGGCATATACCCAAAAGGTGCTCCAACATATAACAAAGACACATGCTCCACTATGTTCATAGCAGCCTTATTTATAATAGCCAGAAGCTGGAAAGAACCCAGATGCCCTTCAACAGAGGAGTGGATACAGAAAATGTGGTACATCTACACAATGGAATATTACTCAGCTATCAAAAACAACGAGTTTATGAAATTCGTAGGCAAATGGTTGGAACTGGAAAATATCATCCTGAGTGAGGTAACCCAATCACAGAAAAACACACATGGTATGCACTCATTGATAAGTGACTATTAGCCCAAATGCTTGAATTACCCGAGATGCACAGAACAAATGAAACTCAAGACGGATGATCAAAATGCGAATGCTTCACTCCTTCTTTAAAAGGGGAACAAGAATACCCTTGGCAGGGAATAGGGAGGCAAAGTTTAGAACAGAGGGTGAAGGAACACCCATTCAGAGCCTGCCCCACATGTGGCCCATACATATACAGCCACCAAACTAGATAAGATGCATGAAGCAAAGAAGTGCAGGCTGACAGGAACCAAATGTAGATCTCTCCTGAGAGACACAGCCAGAATATAGCAAATACAGAGGCAATGCCAGCAGCAAACCACTGAACTGAGAATAGGACCCCGTTGAAGGAATCAGAGAAAGAACTGGAAGAGCTTGAAGGGGCTCGAGACCCCATATGAACAACAATGCCAACCAACCAGAGCTTCCAGGACTAAGCCACTACCTAAAAGACTATACATGGACTGACCCTGGACTCTGACCTCATAGGTAGCAATGAATATCCTAGTAAGAGCACCAGTGGAAGGGGAAGCCCTGGGTCCTGCCAAGACTGGACCCCCAGTGAATGTGATTGTTGTGGGGAGGATGGTAATGGAGGGAGGATGGGGAGGGGAACACCCATATAGAAAGGGAGAGGGAAGGTCTAGGGGGATGTTGGCCTGGAAACCGGGAAAGGGAATAACATTTGAAATGTAAATAAGAAAATAAGAAATACACAATTTAATAAAGATAGAGAAAAAAAGAAACTAAGGAATAAAAAAAAAAAAAAAAAAACAGGTCTGCTCCCGATCTTTTGGGTGAGTAACAGGTTATACATTCCTGCCTTTGAAGGAACAACCCTGTGTGTTCCCTGAGTGCTAATCTGTGAGCACAAGGATCCCAGTGTCCCTTACCCAATATAATCACTATGAAAATAAATACAGGGCTTTTCATTCTTTTAACTAGAACTATCATAGGTTCCATTCAGTCCGTCCCTGAAGGACTCTTACCCTCTTACAGAGATACCTACACACCCATGTTTATTGCTTCATTGTCCTCAGCGGCAAGGAAATGACATACAGTGGGATTTTGTTCAGCCATAGAGAAAACTGAAGTGAGATTTTCAGGGAAGAGAAGCAAACTCGAAAGTGTTACATTAAGCTGTCTCTATGAGGAGCAAAGCGTGTGAGTAGACTGTATGCAACCAGAGAGAAACTGAAAAATGAAATGTGGAGAAAACGTGGTAAGGCAGTGCAGTGCACATGAGGTAACAAAGAACAAAGGAAGGAAACCATGGGATGGATGGGTGAGTGCAGGGTACAAGGGGAGGCCAAGGGCATGCGGAAGGAGTAGGGAGGGAAAGACAGCCATTTTGTTTAAAAATATTATAAGGTGAGGTTGGGGATTTAGCTCAGTGGTAGAGCGCTTGCCTAGGAAGCGCAAGGCCCTGGGTTCGGTCCCCAGCTCCGAAAAAAAGAACAAAAAAAAAAAATATATATATATATATATAAGGTAACCTAATGTTGATAATTAGAAAGCAAAAGCAATAAGAAAGGCAAAGGCCTTTTAACCAATGTAAATGTGCATGAGTATGGGTTTGTATACAAACATGTCTTTTCCCCCAAGGCAGGCTAATTTACCCTGCTGCTCGGCTGTCTTAACAACTCCCTAATGTTTTCTGTATACTGTAAACCCAGCTTCACATTCCAACTGAGCCTGCTATTTGCCATGAGATGGTGTAGGAAAAATTCCTCTCATGTCGTCCCTCTTGAATACTGTTTGATGGTCTTTGAGATAGTTGCCTCAAAGAGGAGGAGAGACAGGCTGTAGAACTTTACATTGAGGGCACAGTGGCTGTTTGTTTTCCTTCTGCATTAAGAACTCCTTAAGGACCACTTCTCCAAAGACAGGAGTAATGCCACCCTCTGTATGTGAGGCAGTTGGGTTTTACCTTTTGTGATGGTTCGTATATGCTCAGCCCACTATTAGAGTGGCACTATGATAAGGTGTGGCCCTGTTGGAGTAGGTGTGTCACTGTGGGTATGGGCTTAAGACTCGCACCCTAGTTTCCTGGAAGTGACCAGTCTTCGGATGAAGGAGTAGAACTCTCAGCTCCTCCTGTCCATTCCTGCCTGGATGGTGCCATGCTCCCGCCTTGATGATACTAGACTGAACCTCTGAATCTGTAAGCCAGCCCCAGTGAAATGTCCTTATAGGAGTTGCCTTGGTCATGGTGTCCATTCACAGCAGTGTAACCCTAAGACACCTTTGCTTGCCTGTTTTGAAGTAGGTCCCCTGCTTTGATAAGAAGTCAGTCAGGTTAAATGAAATACCTCAGAGCACCTCAGCTCTATTTGCAGCTATGAAGACAATCACAAGAATTCTCATTACATTTTATAGATTTTTAATATTCATTGTGTGTGGTTTTAATATAGTATGCAAAGTATTTTTGTTATTTTAGGCTTAATATTTTCTATGTTTTATATATAAAAATATTCTACTCTGCCAAGTTTTCCCAAGTTCATATGTTGTTTCCTTGTTTGTTTATTTACAGTGGTAGAGGTTAAAGAAACCCAAGGCTTTAGGCATTCTGGGCCCAAACCTTGATGAAACGGTCTCTGATGTACTATCATTTGGGTTTAGTTCAGAAGAACAGAAGGCAGCATTTATAAATGAGTTGGTATTAGTGCCGCCATCTTTCCTGTATACCAAAAAAAAAAAAGGATCCAAAATCCATCAACCATTGACCATGATGATGGTGGAGCTAATGGGAGACACCTGGGAAGATCATGGGAAACTTGTGGGGAAGACAGTGTAATCATCCAGATGACCACCAAACTGCTGTTCCTCCTCGTTTGTCCCTTTCTGGTGCTTCCTCCCCTTTCTTTCCATCTCTATGCCTACCATAACAATTAGCTATCTCTGTAGCTGTTCTCTCCTTGTCTGAGTTTATGTAGAAGGAGAAGTCTTTCCAGTTTTGTGTTCTGGATTCTAGCAGAATGTATAAAAAAAAATAGCATAAGTGATTTTAATTATTTATTCTACATGGAGTCTAACCTTCAGGGTGATATCATGATTAAGAATGGCAATGTCAAACCATTACTTGCATAAGCCAAATCTTTCAGTAACTCCCAACTTGGTCTTCTCAAATTTAGGAATGTTTCTAGAATAGGATCCACTCATGTTCTCTTTTGTCTGTCTGAAGACAGTCTGTGGCAAGAAGCAAAGTAAAGGAGCTTATGCATGAAGTACCAAGAAAAACTATAACACATCGTGTAGCTGCAGTAGGACCGGGACCCAGACAGAAGAACTAGTAAGGTTGAGTGAGCTCAGACCCAGGGAATCTCAGACTTGAGATCTCAAGTCTAGACACTCCCTATCCATTTCTGTACCTGCTCTAGATCAAGTATCCATGACACCCCACTGAGAGGACAACACCAGTTAGTCACCTGGAGTCCTTCCCCATGCAAATAGAGCATCATTAACATCTCAAACTGAGCCAATAGGAAACTCCTACCCCTAAATCCCACCCCACTCCTCAGTGTTTATGAAGACCCTGTAGACACAGAATAAAGCTCTCGCAATGATGAGATCATCAAGGCTCATATGGGAGTGACTGCTTTTACTGAGCTGTAACACTAGGGGAAAAGTTCGCTCTCCTGAAGCATTCGTTGCTAGGCCTTGGGACTGCGTGGCTGGCCAGGCTCACACCACCACTGCTACCACTGTTGCTGCTGTAGTAGCTGACAAAAGACCTGGGACCTTGGCTATCTGCCCTGCCCAGGTCACCCAAACCTCAATTCTTTGCTAAGAGCTGCAAAAGAACATCATATGGCATAGAACTGTTGTAAATATTTTAAAACTGACATTTCAAGTGTTTAGCCATCTGAAGCCAGTTATGGTGACTCATGCCTTTAATCCTAGCATTTGGGAGGCAGAGGCAGGTGGAACTTGTGAGTTTCAGACAAACCTGATCTACATAGTGAGTTCTAGGTCAGTCAGAGCAACACAGAGAGATCCTTTCTCAAAAGGAAAACTAAGCCATCTGTTGCCTTCTGTGTCTATCCAGATGTTCTACGAAAACATTTGTACTGTGAGTTTCAATATTCCTTAACACAATTTTTTACTTACAAATTGATAGAAGAAATGAAGATGTATAAATAGTTTATATACATTTGCATATCTAATAATAGCTATTATATGAGAAAAGAGATACTACCTTTTGTTTTTCAGTAAAAATTATTTAGCAGCACGTTTTCCTCTCTCAAGTTAGAGAGTTCTTTTAAATGTCTTAATAACAACTCATGAGTAGGGGAAAGTTTACTATTCCTTTAATCTTGGAAGAACACGGAGAGAAAAAGGCAGGGTATGTAGAGTATGGAGAAATTCCCTTATGAAGCTGTCTGCACACAGCTTTAGCAGATGAAGGGGGAACTGGATGGGAATAAGGTTACACATTTCTGTTCAGTAAGGGTATCCATGGTGGTAACTTTCATGATGACGGTAGTCATCCTGGTAGCCATCCTGGTATCCTTGGTGATAACTATGGTAACCATATCCCGCATACTCATCTTCTGGACAGCGCATCCCCAGTGACTGCTGAATGGCCATTTCCTGTCTCCGAAGTTGCATGGAATCAATTAAGTCATACACGATGACCATCGACCACATAGGAGAAGGATACCAAGATTTAACATTGCCATCTTTTCCAACTAGAAGCATGGAGAAGTACTCTGGGCTCACTTGAAAATAGTTGCGGATGTCTTTGACCAGGTGGGCTGGTACATCTTCCCGCTCAACAGTGGAGCTCCCTAGAAGAGCATCGTAATGGTCGTTAGTGGATTAAAGAGTCAGAGTTCAAAGATACAACAAAACAAGAGGAAATCACCACAAGAACAGAAGACCCACAAACCTGTTCTCTTTAGCGCAAAAGCCAGTTGTTTGCTGGCAGTGTCCAAAGAGCAATTAAATGCCGGGTTGTGCAAGGTTGTTATTGCCAAACCATGGGATGATGGACAAACTATGGCATCTCTTTTGAGAATGTTACAAAATACAGAACCGAGGCCTTAATTTAATGCTGCAACATCAACACCTTTACAATCTGTCGCAAACAGTGATGCTTCTATTTCTAGGTATGTTTCCAATTAGCGCACTTCTGTATAGTCTAGTTTTCCCTTCAATGGGCATGCTTGTTTTGTTGTCCGGAGTGAAAAGGAGCATTTATGTTGAAAAACAATGCCTGGATCTAAACCAGTAATGTGTGTGAAAAGAATAAAAAAAAAAAAGAAAAGAAAAGAGATGGGGAACTATGGCTTTCTGGGGGTGGGGGTCTACTCTGGTGCTCAGCCAGGGAACTCCCACACTGGCATTTATTTCAAAATGAGGGTCTGTGTGCAGGAAAGATGGCTATGCCTTCTGCAAGCTTCAGTCTGTAGTCGTTTTCGTTTGACTTCTTTGAGCCTTTTATTGTATTTCCTTACCTTGTGAATGGAAATCAAGGCGCTAAGACCTCATAAAACAATCATGAGATTAGATGATAGAGCCTAGTTACTTTGAAAAACCTTAAAACTCGTTATCGAACAAAAGCATGATTTTGATTATGAACGTGGATGTGTTTACTGCTGGTTTCAATGGTTTTATATCAAAACCAAGATCGGTCCTTAGTCCAGCCCCTGCCCCATACACATCCCGGACACACAAGCATGCCTGTGCTCCCTGGAGACATTCCTGCCGATTGCATGCAGCCAAACAATGTTTAAAATAATAAACTATTACCATTAATTGGGAACAGTTCTAAAATGCCTCCAACTTCCTCTCCAACGCCCAAAAGCTTCAAAATGGTTATATGTCGCAGGCCTGACACAAAAGAAGAAAATTACAAAATTAGAGGGGAAAAAAAATCTGAAAATGTCTAACTGATGATTTTCATGTCACTTAAAATCTGAAAAGAATATATAAGACACACACACACACACACACAGAGAGAGAGAGAGAGAGAGAGAGAGAGAGAGAGAGAGAACAATCTGTCTTTGATATTTCTACGGCATGGAAACTTTTTTTAAAAAACTGACAAGAGCAGTTACAGATTTTAGGATTAACAAGAATCAAGCAGTTTTGTGTGTGAGGCAAAAGAACTGAAATAGATTTGCTCTTAAAATGATTCGTGCTGTACAATACCAAAATATGAAACTAATGAAAGTAAAATATCTACCATGAGCTAAGCACAATGTTGGATTCTGGGGGAAAAAAATAAACCTGAAAGTTTCATACCTTTTATGGATAACTTCCGCTCAGAGAGAAAAGCCACACAAACCATCTAAGTGATAGTTTAGGAGTCAGTCAGGAGCTAGACACTTCACATGACTGGCAGGTTCTTACTTATGCAGAGTATATACTGGGGAACCCCGGGCAAGCACAGCTGGCTTCCCATCTTCCGCTCAGGTTTCAGCAAAGGAGAGGAGGTCATGCCTTGATAGCTTGTTGGAATTCTTTTGAAGATGAAAAGCATGTGAAGGGACTCAGAAAAAAAACAGCAAGATGAAGAGAGTCTCACCCGGGTCCTTTCTTGGAGCTAACGATAAGATCAGTGGAGTTCGTTGCCCAGGGAGAAAATTAAAAGCTTCTATATGGGAGGGCTCCATTAAGGAGGAGCTAACATCAAGGCAAAACGCCATTCCCCACCGTTTTGTTTTGTTTTTCCACCTTTTTCTTTTCCCGGAAAGGTAAAGCAAGCATTCTACTCCAAACACCAGTGAGTCATATTTTGAGAACCTGAAGATCATGAATTTAATGACTCCTGGAAAGCATGATTTGTTCACATTTCCTGCGTATAACAAAAGGCTTTGCTTACCCTCCTGTGGCACAGGCTTTCTGTGCTAGGATAAAAAAACCCAAACAGCCCCGCCTAGCTCTTGAGAAGGTATCTACAGAAAAGTAGCAAACCATGATTTTACTTGGCATCATTGTATCTTTGACATGGGTCACACTCTGCAGCCCAAGCTAGCCTGGAACTCAAAAATCCCTAGTTTGAGTCTCTTGGCGCTGAGATTACACGACCTCTGGAAGAGCAGTCAGTGCTCTTAACCACTGAGCCATCTCTTTAGTCCCCAAGTGCAGTTTTATAATTGTGCCATAATCAGAGACGTGATTCTTCCTACTTGAAATATCAAAGTGGTCTTAATTTGTAATGTTATAATGATGAATTTTTATATCAGTGACAGGAAAGCAGCCCTCCCATACATATCTCTAATGATTCAAAGCCCTCCTCTTGGCAGCTGCAGGGCTCACGGTGTCAGCTGTGACACTGCCACTATTGACCTCATTGTCGCCCCAAGTCACAGTGAACCTACTAATAAGTTCTGTATACTGTACATATATTTCCATGGCAAGATTTAAAATGATTCTCGTGCTTTTAGTTAGCCCAGCAGAAAATGTTTAGCAAATAAGGTGCCATGTTATTTTTCAAAATATTGATATTTGCAACAAGTAGAAAAGAAATGTACCCTTTCTGATTTGGCTTTAAAAGGTTCAGAAATAGACACGGTAACACACACCCAAAATTCCAGCAGGGAGAAGGATAAGGAATCTGGAGTTACATAGTGACATTCTGTTTTTAAAGAAATAAGGATTCTGTTGCATTAATTCCTAGAACAAGATCGGTATATGGGAGAGTACCCAACATTAGTAGCCAGGACCCAAGTATCAGATAAGTGATACTGCTGGCATTTCATCAACTTAAGACGTTTAAAACTGGCTTGCCTAGCAAGCGCAAAGGCCCTAGGTTCGTCTGCAACTCCAAAAAAAAAAAAAAAAAAAAAAAAAAAAAGAAAAGAAAAAAAAAAAAACTGATTAAAAAGTAAAGCAGTGGATACTTTCAAACGCTTGGAAGGAATGTATACCCGATTAAAACAGTACTTCGAAAGCAACCTCATATTCAGTATAATAGACTACGTGTCTGGGAATGTACATCTGAATTAGAGTATATTTGGATGAGCTAATATCCTATGTTCCATTTTAGAATCATCCAGAAAGAAAGCGGGATGGGAAAGCAGAAATGAGGTGCCTCCTCCTTACCAAAATTGCATGCCTGACCGTTGAGGGCGGAGAGCTGCTGTGAATAGGCCCAGTCTTCGTCATTGGGAGCAGAGATCACCAGCAACCGCCTCCTCCATCGGAACCTGGAAGAGATGCGGAGGGCCGCTATGACTGCTTCCCACACTAGAGGCCAGTGTTAGGAAACCCAGCAAACATCGGCTCTTGGGTTTTTCCATTCCCAGAATAAAAATCCCTGGCCCACAGAACTCTTCCACGGCTCCTGAAAGCCATTCAGCTGCATTACCGCACACTCTTACTTTTTCCGTGTGTCTCCTGTATGCCTGAATAGGTTGGGTCATGGTCACCCCTGCCTGATGAGGACACTCAGAGTAAAGTGATGCTCTCAGTTATAAAGAACAAAACTGTAAAGGAAGCAAGGCCAACAAGATGACAGAAGACAGATAAAGTCCCTGTAGAGTTCCCCTTTGAGTTCAGCAAGAGCTGGGAAATGAGACTATCAACAAGAAAAGACTAGAGGGGTTGGGGATTTAGCTCAGTGGTAGAGCGCTTGCCTAGCAAGCGCAAGGCCCTAGGTTCGGTCCCCAGCTCCAGAAAAAAAAAAAAAAAAGAAAGAAAGAAAGAAAAGAAAAGACTAGAAAGTGACCACCAAATTTTAAGTACGTGACCACAGCAACAAGAAAAAAAGTGGGAAAGTCACTACAAGGATTAAGGAGGGTTCCAGGAAATGAAAACCCCACGTATTTTCTTTAATAGGGGGTTGTTATTCTAGAGGAAAATGCAAGTTCCGATCTCTATCATATCATTAATAAAAGGCAGTGCAAACTGCCCCTATGAAGTACAGGATTTTGATAAAGCCAGCTTCTACTGTTAGCACGGCTGTCATGGTGGACTAATAGACCTTTTATCTTATACATGGACACTTGAGTTCAAGTTTGTCATCACTACTTCTTGGATGTCTTTGTGCACATCACCCAGTTCAACTAAGTCTCAAATTTTCATTATTTCTGAAGTAAAAATTATATTGGTTTCTACTCCAAAGACATGTTCCAAAATTAAGCTCCTAAAGCCATCAGTATGTTATCCACATGATAACCCGGAAATCATGTCTTCATTTACAGCTTCTCCCAGTTTAAAAACCTGTACCATTATCGTACCTCGGACATCACTCATCACAGTACAACATGGCAATCTATTCAATGGTGTCCGTATGTCGTTTTAAAGCTCACTTTCACTGCATAGTAAGTGTTCTTCACTGAGGCTTGGGAAAGCAAGCTGGTTTGCCCCCATTTTGTGAATAATAAGACATAAGTAATTTGCGCATAGTAAATCTAAGGTAGTAATGGTACCAGAATACAGACTTAAGGATGAGGATGCTGTATTTGTTCTCACAGGGTCCTCAGCGCAGTATGAAATAATATAGTGTGCTCCCGGTGGAAAGCTGAACAGAGTTATCACAAACTGGAAGAGTGTCGCTTTCTGCCCTAGGTGCAGGAAACCAGAAAGCATTAACAGTCACTGAGCTAGAGGCCGGCCATTTTGTTTGTGTCTTCTCTTCCTATGCCCTATCTAGCTTCAGGATGAACACGAGAGTTTTTAACCCCCAGGAAAATGGCCTCTTGGAGGGAACAGTGGTTTGGGGTGGAATGAAGGAAAATAATAGTCTAATGAAATACAAGCTCTGAATGGATGTCTGTCTCCTGAGGCTTGCCAAGAATTGCTTGCCGTAACATTGCATTCACTTCCTCTGCTTGTTTTTCTTCAAAGGGAAAGGCAAACAAGGCTCCCCTGAGGATAGAAGATGCATGTTTTGGCACAGATAGAGGGAAAGGAGCATATGAGACAGCCCAGAGGTTCCTGGGAAAAGGAACAGTGGTGGCTGGTGGGTCACAAGCTCGGTCTCTGATCTCCCTGCTTCCTTAGGAAGAATGCCAGGCCAGAACTGGCCCCTAGCCAGCATGTAACCAGGCCAGCCTCTCTGGCCTACATGGAGCCATTGAGCTATTTTGGTGAGGTCTGTTTTAACTTGTTTACCTGTATGCGCCACTGAATGAGGTTTTGATGGTAGAAGGATGAGACACCTTGTCTCAGACACAACCCAGAGAAGGTTGCTTCCCAGAAGGAATGATTGGACTTTACACACTGAGACCTAAGGCCCCAGCTCAAAGGCACTAAAGAAAATAACTTCCAGGGCCCGTGACAAGAACTGTGACCCTGCTTAGGTCCCCATTTGGGCCAAATTATTCTTCTGTCACGATATCTTCTCAGTAATGAAACCCTACAAGCTCTGTGTGTGTTTGCTTCTTTTCACTGGCATCCCAAATTAGTGTGCCTTTGCCCACTGTTTGGGCTTCTTTCTCAGGAAGGGTAATTATAGTCTAAAGTATAGTGCTAAAGACCAGACTGGCTTCAGGGTCTGGTCACTTGAAACCAGGCTGTGCAGTCTTACCAACCAGTCAGCAAATTTAAGGAAAATTCCCATTTAGGGACTGGCTTGGCCATAGGATTTCTATTTTTTTTTTTCATTTTGGAACTCTTTTCTTTTTCTTCTTCTTTTTTTTTTTTTTCCTCTTTTTTTGTCTTAGCCTAGATACCGATTCTGAATGGTCTACCGAGCTTCTCTCACTGACGAAGTGTATATAGGTCTCAAATAATGCCCTGGAATACTGTTATAGCAGTTACTAATCACTTGTTTTGTGCTAGGGCCTGGGCTGCTGTTACCTTTAGTATTAAGTTGCTATTTAGTATTTGAAGTATTATTAGTATTAATAACAAAAATGCTTTTATCATTTTGCAAGTTAGAAAACTGAGTGAGAAAAAAAGAAAGAGAAGGAAGGAAGGAAGGAAGGAAGAAAGAAAGAAAGAAAAAAAGAAAGAAAGAAAGAAAAAAGAGGCAGAATTGCAACACAGGGCTATTTTATTCCAGCCTCTGAGAAATCTGTTTATTCTGTTTTAATTTTTAGGAAAATATTTTATTAGTTCTTTGAATATTTCATACACTATATTCTGATCATATTCAGTACCTGTCAACTCTCTCAGGTTTTCTCTCCCCATCCATAACCTCCTACAAACTCAACTTCCAATTCTATCATTATTACTGTTGTTGTCGTCATTGTTGTTGTTAGCCATTAAATATAATTGCATCGTCCAACTAAGCTTAGGAGTTAGGAGTAGGGCCTGCCCTGGAGTGTGGTTCTCCCACCAAGGGTCACCATTAAAGAACACTGACTGTCCCTCTACCAGCCACTATCAAGTGTCAGTCTCTCTTCAGCTGCCAAGTGGGATTGCGTCTCTAGCATGAAGGAGGGAGTAGGGATATTTTAAGTTCAGAGGTGGTGGTTAACTGTAAGGAAAATGTTTTCTAGACACAGCAGAGTGGTTGTACATACAAACCTAAGAAGATTATGACACCATCCACAAGACCTGTAAATAAATGTACAAACACACACATACACATGCACACACACACACACATGCACACACACACACACACGCACACACACACACACACACACACACACACACACACACACACACACACACACACACACACACACGACACACACACACTCTCGTAAAGTTTAAAAGAATTTGGCCTATTACAAACTTGCAACTACAAGTGAGGTTTCGTAATCGGATAATTAAGTTTAACAAGGTTGAAATCTAAGTGAATGCAATGGGGTGGGGTGGGGCATTTGAAAATATCCAAACAGAATCTATGGGTACCATTTTACATCTGCATGTACAACAGTGAAGCTTCCTGGTATCAACATGGATGAGTATACAGCAACCCTGGGTAGAAGAAGGGTTCCTTGCTACCATTATTTCAATTTTATAGTGGAAAGGCTTTTTAAGGCAGTTTAGTTAAGAAGTGTAAGGCCAACACGGTGAATGTGCTGCAGACTGAACATGAATGATAAATTTACCTTCTTTAGATGAGTTGTTATAGCCTAGGAGTTCAAGTCATTCATGTCTTAATCCCTTAGTTCTTGAGATCCTGACTAACACCAGGCTGTGCGTAAAGTTTAAGCCCACGTGACTCACATTTAACCCTGAGCCTCCAGCAAACGTTTGCTTAATTTCCGGAGACCCTCAGCCTTGAAGTACAGCTGGGGCCGTGCTTATATTGAGATCTCTGTGATTCGATTTGTTGTGAGTACATTCTTCAGTTTTGTCCCTCTTAGGGACTGACTCAAAGTCCCTATGAAACTTTCACCCAACACTGGGAAAGCTTAGAGCAAAGACTTAGAGCAAAGAAGAAATTGTTATTTTGTTTTTCTTAAGCTGGTCTCTAGGGAATGTCCCAACCCCTGCTGTCAATGGACTTGGAGTAAACACTACTCCCCAGAGAATCCAAGAGCAAGGTCAAGAGGATTCCTACTTCTAGGGTCTCAGTGGAGCAAGGTCAAGAGGATTCCTACTTCTAGGGTCTCAGTGTGGCTTTCGTTGTTTTGCTGTTAGGAAGTAGAAAGTCAAGCACAGTGCACCAATCCCATTTGTAAGTGGAAGAAGACTCATGGCAAACAAATGTGATGTCTACAGCTTGCACTCCTTATGAAAGTTGTGAATTCTATGTGAAGTGCAAAAAAAAAAAAAAAAAAGACCTCTCTAATATCACAAAACCAACCTTCGCAGTTGGAGTTGGAACTGGCCTTGCAACCAGAACCATTTCTAGACACACAGGACGAGGCCCCATAGCCAGGGTGCTCAAAAGATGAGTACATGTGAACCGCCATGTTTCTTTGATTCTGAGTCATCAAATTCAACCATCAAATTAAAAAGAAAAAAACAAACAAAGAGAGAGAGAGAGAGAGAGAGAGAGAGAGAGAGAAAGGATAAAGAAAAAAGAAAAGAAAAGAAAAATCTCCATGTAAAATTGCAGTAGCCTCTTCTGAGAATACAAAGATGATGTACCTGGATAGGAAATTCTCCAGGGACTGCCTCTTGTCCTCCTTGCAGGTAATGCCCTCCTTCTTCTGCTTTTCCATATCTTTGATTCGGGATTGGAAAGTATCGATCAGATCAAACACAGACTTCATTGCTATTGGCACTTCGTAATATTGCTGTTTAAGAAAGCATAGGATGCATGCAATTTATACCTTCCAGAGAAATCTAGGAAAATCTTTTGACTTGGAGCCTAGAGGGTTTATGGTTTATGAACACTCTTTTGCAATAGTACTATCTGCTAATTGTTTGAAATTGGGCCCCCAGGAAGCAATTGGTATAATTATAAAAAGAATGGTTCTAATATCCTTTTACTGAAAACCATTTATACCTTCCTTGCCATACAAACCTTAAGTTTATTCCCATAGTACTGGCACTAAGCTGGTTTCTATTTATGACACCACCAGAAAACATAGACCAGCAAATGAGACCGCATGTTAAGGTTGTTAACCTGACTTTCCCACCAAATCCTGTTTTCTTGAGTCATTTAATGTTAGGTCATGTTTGCTGACATGTTCTCAGAAGCAGGTAAGGACCCAACTTACAATTAGATTCATTCCCTTGGATCCCAGCTACCTAGACTTTCAAACATCACGTGATGTGGATATGGACCCTGCTGAGCGAAACCAATATGAGGGCCACCTGAGCAGGGCTTCCAACTTTGTCCCTTAGAGATCATCTAGTTCAACTTCTCCCATGAGAGATGTGGTAACATGTGCAGAACACATGAATGGAGTGATATCTCCTCAGAGCCACAAAATCACTGCAGGTTAACTCAGCTGTTTTGATGGTGCAGATCACAACCCCCTCCGAATAGATCTTCATGGAAGCTTGCTAACTGTCAGCATCCTAGAATGCTAAAGACTCCAGGACCTTAGATAGCCTCTGTGGGGATGAAATCTAATGCTAGCTGGATCAACTTGGACAAGCCACTTACCCATTCTGGGTATATTTTTTTCTCTGTAAAACAAGAAGGATACTGGCATTTAATTTAGATCCTTAAGACAAGGGTTGCATATTATTTGAGCAGTTTGCTTGGTGTAAGGAAAGCACCTAATAAAATAAGCTTTTTTGTCACTATTGTGACCCTGTAACTCAGTTTTTGGTGCTCCAGATACTTTGTTGCTACAGAAAGAAAATAAATGGAAAATTCTTGCAGTCTTTTTATCTTAAATTATGAGGTAAACTTCTAGACTTTCCCTAAAGCAGTGGTTCTCAGGAAATTTGGTTCCTTCCAAAGGGACCTTCCAAAGGGTCCAATGCTGGCACCCTTTAATACAATTCCTCATGAGGTGACCCCCAACCATAAAATTTTGCTTCTGTTATGAATCATAATGTAAATAACTAAAATGCAGGCCATTTGATATGTGATCTCCAGGAAAGGGAAATTTGACCCCCAAAGAGGGTCATGACTTACAGTTGAGAGCCACTGCCCTAAAGGAACCCAATGTAAGTGTAGGGTTTCTTGAAGAAGGAACTCCCCTGACTCTTATATTTCCAGGGCATGGATCACTACAGCCATTTAACTCGTGTCTGATAAATTCTCCATATTGGTGTGATGGCAAGATTCAGTCTGAATCATGTAGCTGAGCTGTCTAAGTTTAGGTCAACCCATTCCTTTTCTGGAGAGATCATTTCTGAATTTGAATGACTGAAATACTAGGGGCTGTTTAAAAGCCTTACCAGTAGGGCAAAGTTTTCGGGCTTACTGATCACAAGAAACTGTAGTTTCTATTCTGAGAAATTGTACCACATCACTCACAGCAAATCGCATACCTTGACTCTTAGATCCACATCTGTCAGCACCATGAAGAAGTCATTGTAGGTCATTCCATACTCCTTCCTCAGCTCACTGATGAGATGCTGGTCTACCAAGTCCTCGTCATCCACCACACGCATGGGTTTCTCATTATCTTAAGAAAAGCAAAATGTGCAGCAAAAATGAGTATGACGAAAGAGAAAACACTGAAGAAGGTGAGTGGGGACCCTGAAGTTCATCCAGCTCAAACCAGACCATTCTGTCTAGTTTTATAGACTTACCTCACAATGTGTGTGAACAGTTTTACAGTGAACTATATAAAATTAAAACTATACCAATAGTGAATTCACAGGTATAAAGCCACCAAAGGAATATACAAAATACCATTTAAAACCACACCTCTAAAGATGACAGCCCATCTCCGCCCCCACGTTCTTGTGAAACAGAAGTGTTAGCATTGAGTTTGCCTAGCATTACTAGAAAACTGTCCATCCTATGAGGCGTTACCTAAATTGCCAGGAAGCTAGACCAGACATGTTTGTTAAGGCTCACTTCCACTATGGATAATTCTGAGTCTGAAGCCTGTATCTGCTCCTTTTTTGGCATATAATTAACTTTGGAGCTCAGTAAACATGTGCCAAAGAGAAAAATAAAGAGTCTATGCCCAAAAGTAGTCGCAGGTTCATTTGGGCTCCAGAAGAAGCTTTGCAAATTTCTCAAATGAACACAATTTCAAGCAAAATTTAAGAGCGTTTGGAAGGCTTTAAGCATTATGCGTGCCTTCAGTCAAAGAATTATAATTGAGAACAGTTCCTGAAGGTGCCACTGAGGACATGGGAAACATGAATATCCAGTGGTCTTAGTTAGGGTTTTTATTACTGTGTTCAAACATTTAAACCAGAGTGGCTTCGGAAGGAAAGGGTTGATTTCACCTTATAGTTCCACAGCACAGCCTATCACTGGGGAAGTCAGGCAGGAGCCTGGAGACAGAAACTCATGCAGAGGCGATTGAGGAGTGCTGCTTACTGATTTGCTCTTCCTGGCTTGCTCTGCCTGCTTGCTTATGGCAACCCAAGACCAGCAGCCCAGGGGTGGCACTACAGGGACCACAGTAGGCTGGCCCTCCCACATCAATCATCAATCAAGAAACTACCACAGGCGTCTGGTGTGGGAATTTTCTTAATTGAGTTCCCTCCTCCAAAATGACCCTAGCTTGTGTCAAGATGACATAAAACTAGCCAGAACACAAGTGTCTGTAGCTTTACATACAAGTTATATATCTGGAATGTATTTAAACATTTCTAAGGACAAGACAGTCTACAGACTGTCACTAACTTGTGGTTTGATTTAAAGTTTTTTCAACTTGATGATAGAGTAGAAGTGACACAAGTTCAGTGAAGCCGTGATTTGAATGTTAATTCTTTCCAAGTATTCTCTCACAAGGTAAAGGCTGTAGAAGCCATTTGATCATGGGTAGCCGCTGATTCTGTAGGGCCAGCTGTGCTGCTATGCTGTGTATCACAGCTTAGAACGTCAGGTTAAATACATTTCTTATTTTTACTGGTATTTATTTGTGTGTGTGCAAGCGCCGTGTGTGCACTCAACAGCGTAGGTGTGAGGGAAACTCTCAACACTTCTCACAAAAGACAGGTCTCCCCTGCTACCCAAGGGCTCAAGGAATCAAATTCAGGTCATAAAGTCTTTGTACAGGAGCCTCCATAAAGAGATTAGTGTTTCCTGCAACTCCAACTAAAATTGTACCTTCAAAATAATCACTCATATTTAAGATAAGTGAAAAATAAAATTAGTGAATGCGTGACAACATAACTATTACCACAGGCAGTCTTAGTTATCAACACAGACACACAGTGTGCAGTAACAGGGACTATTTTGCAAATAAAAGATTAAAGCTGAACATATCCATTGCCTTCCCAGATAAGAAGACAATGACAGTTAAACTGTTACTTTGATCCAGTTGATTATGCTAGGTAGAAACATGTAGCTTGCTTCTAATTTCTTTTCCAAAGTCATAACAGTGCTTCATGGAGGTGGTCCACAGTCACAGAACCTAAGAAACTGTATGAGGACCAAGCATTGTCTGAAACCTGGAGGAGGATATGATGGGGCATATTGCATAGATGACATATCTGGTTTTTCAATTGTACAGTTTGTTGTTGACAAAACACATACTAATTAAAAACTCTCATGTTACAGTAGTAGTTTTGCTCATTTTTAGTATATCTTCTTCAGCATAGAAAGTTAAGATGCAGAATTAAATGTGCCGTATGATATTATTCTTGGTTCAAAACATGTTTAAGGCAAAAGAAGATGCAAATTGGAAAACACAGCAGGCAGCACCCATTCTGTAGGACCCAGAGCTGTTCACAGTGATTTCCTCTGTGATGGAAGTGGCAGACATTAGGTGGAGTGTTGACTTGTCATTCTCCGCGTCTCTACTGTTCAAATGTCAACAAGGCATACTTCTCTGCGAATAGTGAAGATTTCAAATTTCCTTAACCATAATGTGTCCATCAAGCTACCTTCTAAATTATTGTGTTCGTGCCCATAGGATAGCACTGTTGTCAGCTTTTTGCAGTGCCCGGTGGTAACTCCAGAGATTCACTGTTGGTCAAAGTAGTGGGAATGAACGGTTGAGGAATGACCTTCCCTAAAGGGGACATCTACAGCACTGCCCCAAAGGCTCAGGCGATATCACAGAAGAAGGAACAGAAAGAATATACGAGCCAGAGGAAGGCAGAGGAGATGAATGCTGAGTTCTAGCCATGATGTGGCTGCTACACTTCTGAGACTCATGTCCACCATGCTTACCTATACAAGATGGTGCCTTCTAGTCACTGAATAAGAGGCGATTATAGGGCTCTATATTACGGTTGACAGGGAAGGAAGAAACCATTTTCTTCAGTGCTATAGACACTGATTAGGTACCCATGTTTCTATAAACAAACTCTCACCCTTGTTTCTATTAGCAACGCTAATGAAACTAATTGGTACACACACACACACACACACACACACACACACACACACACACACACACACACCATAAAAACAGAAGGAAGGCTAGTTGGGAAGAGCGAGGAGATCAGTGAGAATGGGAAAAGGTCAAAACAAGGAAACAATGCTAAGATGATCAAATATATTGTGAACATGAAAGAAATGTTACAATAAAACCCATTATTATGCATATATAAAATGCCAATGAAACTATGAAAAACAAAAATGTCCTCTGCAGTTAATATTCTAAGTCTTAAAAATCGGATTTTATCTTCACCTAGGAACTATAATTTTGAGGGGTTTGTTGTTACCTTATTTTGTTTATTTTTTTAAACAGTGTCTCATGTAGCCCAGGCTGGTTCTAAATTCACTCTATAGCTGAAGGTGGCCTTGAACTCTTATAATAATGTATCTAGTTTTTATTATTATCATTATTCTCTCTCTCTCTCTCTCTCTCTTTTCTCTCTCTCTCTCTCTCTCTGTGTGTGTGTGTGTGTGTGTGTGTGTGTGTGTGTGTGTGTGTGTGTCCATGATGTGAGCAAGTGGATGCTTACGCCATGGTGCACACTCAGAAGTCAGAGGACAAGTCTGTATCCTCTATTCTCTGTTTCCACCCTTACATGGGCCCAGGGGATTAAACTCAGATCACCAGGTTTTGAGTGGTAAGTCCTTTTGCCATCTCACTGGCCTGACCTTGTACATGTGCAAATGGTGGGTGCAAAGTTGGGCGAGAATGATGAATATAAAAGCCATCGCACTCACTCCAAACTGGCAGCCCCAAGGGTCAGCCACATTAGAGCTCAACGCCGTCTCCCCCCTTTGTCCATCCTTGTGCTCCTTTCTCCCCTAGGACTGGAGGAAGGGAGATGACTCTCCATTCACCTCCTTACATTCAACACTCAGAGAGTCGAGATCTCTTTCTCAGAAAACATGCTATAACAGATTGTGAGAAGGAAAAAGAGGACTGACTTGATCAAGTCCATACTGCTAACTAGAAGCAAAATGGCAGCAGGACTCAGACAGCCCAACATTCTCCCCTGTATCCCTCTCGGTTCTACACAGAAACACCTCCCAATCATTGGCCAAGAGGAGCCTGATTTAAAACCTAAGACAAACTTTGCTCTAACCCGCAAGAAGCTGATTTCACAGTCTGGTTTCACCTCTCAAGCAAAATGTTTTCAGAAGCGTTGGAGCCAGACATTAGAAATAAAACGTTTTACACTCTCGGGCTACTGAAAGGCTACATGTTTGACCTGAGGAGAAAAACTCTGCCAAAGGACAACAGTGAAGTCTCTGATCAAGGCTGAATCCAAGGAGGACAGAGGCAAGTGTACCACAGGGAAGAATCCACTCCCAGCCAAATTCTAAAGAAGGTGCATGTGAGGCCAGCTCCTGTCTGTGGCTGCCTGCCCTAGTCACTGTAGCTCTGCTTATCCTCTGTATTCTGTGCAAATCAGAGCTAGGCTAATAATATCCTTCAGTCTGGGAGGCAACACAGAACGTACATATTCTTAAGTTTATCCGCATCTGTCTGAGCACACTAGTCAGTCCTCATGGAGAACTCTAAGACATACAAGCAGACATTCTTTAAAGAGGTCCTATAAACTGTTAACTGTCTCCTAATACAGCTACCATAGCTCCATGTTCTGTTATGAGGTCAGGAATGGGATTATCAAAGAAAGGACTAGCCCGATGAGGGGAGCTCTTTTTCCACACTATCACAAATAACCTAGAAACGGGATGCTTGTCTGGTCCCTCATCCTTTAGGCATCCCCGTCCCCAAACCCACTGGCACAATTCTGGTTGCATTATAGTAAGTTTCTTTCTTGATGGACTATAGATACGACTACAGAGAGCATAGATAGAACAGTGGCACTTAAACATCAGCTTCAATTATAAGCCATTAATCAATTGTGTGCCTGGCAGTCTGGTCAATATCCCCACTTGTGACTACTTCCTCTCTTGGCATCCATGATTTCTTTGCCTTCCCCTAAGTTCAAGCCATGAACCGAAGTTCTCTAAGGGTGCCATGTCTGTGCTGGAGAGTGTGTAGACTGACTGACAGACGACTGACTGCATGACTGACTAGAATGTTAGAACTGTGGAGAGGTGGACTGTCGCAGGTTAAGAGATGACATTTTCCTCGGGCTATCTTTAGTTGCCTTAGGATCCACACATTCCCAAACCGTGCCTTTGACCTAACATCTCTCTGGCTATTAGTAAAACTTTCGGAATGTGCTACTCAGCAGATCTCCACCAACCCTAAAGCTCCAACTGTTAAAAGATAACATCTGGGCTGAGGAGATGACTCATGTGGTACAGCACTTGCCACGCCAGCGTGAGGAGCCCAATTTGGATCTCTAGTCTCAACATAAAAAGCTGCACATGGGAGTGAACGAGCTGCCCAGTCTAGACAATCAGCAAGCTTCAGGCTCAGTGAGAGGCTCTATTTAAAATGGCCGGGGGAGGGGGGAATGCCAGGCATGGATATGCTTGCCTTTCATCCAAGCACTCTGGAGGCAAAAGCAGACAGACCTCGTGAGTTTGAGGCTAGATTAGTCTACATATAGAGTTCTAGACCGGCACTGGCTACACAGTGAGACCCTGTCTGAAAACAGAGAGAGAGAGAGAGAGAGAGAGAGAGAGAAGAGAGAGAGAAAATGGTGGATTATGACTAAAGAAGAAATCTGATATCAACCTCTTATCATTACACAGAGTGGCACACATAGGAACATACATATACACACACACATATACACAGGCACAGACACACTGAGTCAGGCACACACACCTAGACACATGCATCCACAGAAACACAGACTCAGACACCACACACACACACACACACACACACACACACACAGACACAGAAACACAGACTCAGACACCACACACACACACACACACACACACACACACACACACAGAAACACAGACTCAGACACCACACACGCACACAGAAACACAGACTCAGACACCACACACACACACACACACAGACACCCACACACACACACAGACACACACACACACACACACACACACACACACACACACACACACACACACACACACACACACACACACACACACACACACACACACACAGACACACACACACACACCACCTGAAAACTGTAGAAGAGATTGTGCCCTGATGTACCTCACCAACTTGATCTCCTATCAATGTATTTGATAAGTACATTGATCTATGAATTTTCTTGTTTTATCACTATGAAAGCTCATATAACCTCTTCCACGTTAGAGCATGCCATTCGAGGTGACCTGAATCTATGATCACAGGCCATCACCATGAACTCCATTTTCCCCTTGAGTCAAGCACTGCACGTCGCATCTATAAATCCCTTTACCAATGCCAGGATCATTTCCCCATCTCCTGGTGCTGCACCACTTCCACATGGTCGCTTGCTGTTTTCTAAAGAGTGGAATTCATTGCCAACTTTCGTCACCATCACTAGAAATCTTCCTGTTACAATCTTTGGATCCAGATCAATCAAATTAGAATCACTTATAGTAAGGCCAAGTGAGCTGCATCTAAACAGATTTCCTAGTTAATTGCAATGCTCTCAAAGGGCAGAAAGCCAGAGAAGAAAACCTGAACTCTTATCATAGCATATAAGGCCATGAATGTTCTCAAGCCAGTGTATCTTAACTAATCTATCTATTAAGACTGCCTCCATATTCTATATGGCCTCTCTCAACACATTGGTAGTGCACATCTGGAATCACAGGAGGCTGAGGCAGGAGGGTGGCAAGTTCAAGGCCAATCTGGACTAGAGAGTGACTTCCAGCCCATCCTGGGACTCTCAATTTCTCTCTCTCTCTCTCTCTCTCTCTCTCTCTCTCTCTCTCTCTCTCTCTCTCTCTCTCTCTCTTCCTCCCTCCGTGTGTGTGTGTGTGTGTGTGTGTGTGTGTGTGATATAACAAATAGAAAATAGATATTTGTACTTTCATAAAGAAGTGCAACTACATACAGCTGCCTGCAGAGGGCAGGGGTAATGGGAAAGTGATAGGGAATGAATCAGGCATAGATTCATTGTAATGTAACATATCAACATCAAAAGTTAGTTAAAGATAAAATACCTCACTCAGTTTCCAAAATTAGCATGATATAAATTTGATTTCCCAAGGCTTCTCCATTAATAAACTCACTATGTCATTTATGGTGTTATTCCTGATTATGGGAGTTGGAAGAATCTCTCTTTCTATGTGTATGTATACACACATACACATAAAAGTCTAAATGTAGCTTCTGCACATGAGAGAAAGTATTAATTGTCCTTATGAGTCTGGCTTCTTGTGCCTAGCTAGCATGATTTCTAGTGGCATCTGCTTTCCTACGGTTTCATTTTTCTTACTAGCTGTTGAAATTTTCTGGGTTTATAGGCCATGGTTTTGTATTTGTTCATCTTTTGATTGGGAATCGCTTACCTCTCCACCACATTGTCCAGTGACTTGTTTTGCACATGTGACTTCTGCACTTTTGTCTCCCTGATTATCCGGGGTTGATGTTAACACTGATACCTTAGATGGTAAGGGCAGATGGTAGAGTAAAGATGAGGGAATGGGTGCTGGGTTTTCTAGCCCACTTAGATCCTTGCTCATCATCTACTGAGCAAACAGGAAACCCCGTGACACTCTGGACACCTGCTTACCCAGGCTTCCTGCCTTTCTAAAAGGAAGACACTGTGGTGGGTGACTAGGAAGGTCAGTTGCCAGACGCTATAACCACAGATGAAAGCAACAGTTGGAGTCAGAGGATCAGTTTTTCCAGAGTGCCTCAAAGGAAAAGCAGACTGGAGGGTATTATTATGGGTACTGATGTTGTGAGCTTTGCCATATAACATAATTTTCTTCCGGAAAAATTGAAGATGCAAAATAACCTAGACTAGAATGTGTTCTGTTATTTTTATTTGTAAATGTTAGTTTTAAAACTCATCTCTGCATACCTTATTTTTATAAACAACTTTGTCTCATATTGTATTCCACACCTGTCATTTTTTCTACCTCCTTTTTATTAATGTCCCTTAAACATTCATTCCCTCAGAGCTGGGGAGATAACCCAGTGGGTAAGAACACACACACCAGGGCAAGTATGGGCCTTAAAGTACCCTTTATGTTTTGGCCCTTAGTATGTGGAAACCAATAAAAATGTAAAAATATTTTTCAACTTTATGTATTTTCTAGGGAAATCAAATTCTTACTTGTTGTATTCTATCTCCTTCTCATTTCATCCTTTGATAAAGAATCAGTACCCAGAAACTTCTTCCTAACTGACCAATTCTATGATCTTTCAATTTGGTATATACATCAATATTCTTATGCTAGAGTGACATTTTAAATGTAAACAATTAAGAAAGACTTTATGTGTGAATCCATTTTAGTATCTCACATATAATATCCTTCTGTGTTGGCAAACCCATATGGACACTGGAATTTGCCCAAACCGTATGACTAGACTAATGTCTGAAACATTAAATTTAAATTCCTAGTGTTTGTGGCCCATAGTAGATATTCTAACTACCATTAGCAAGATGGACCAGCTGATGAGGGCGCCCACATTGTGTCTTGTCAGTGTCTGCTTTGAAGAGCCAGTAAAACTCTGGAAGAATACAGAGTATTTACTTCATATTTAAGGAGAAGTGAAGCTGCTGGACAGATCTCAGGCTGAAAATCAGACAAATCTGGGATTTGGTTCACGAAGACTAAGGCTCATGCCAAGTTTTATTTTCCCATAACCGAATCCCAGTCTTGGCTGAAAGAGCTGCAAGCCTTTCTCATGAGGGTAACCTGGGACACAGGGAGGGAAGGGCCTTCCAGGAATTAGGTGAAAGACATAAAAAGCTTCGCATCCCCCTTCAAACAAGGTCAGTGCTGTCCCTCTGTGAGTCAAAGATACAAATGGCAAGACCTGATTTTCAACATCAGAAAAAAAGAAAAGAAAGAAAGAAAGAGAGGGGGGGGATGAAAGGAAAAAGAAAACCCTCAGCCCCTACAGCTCATATTCAATCCAGATTTCTAAAAAACACCAGAATAATGCTAAAAATTTTCCAAGGCGGCACCAGATGCTTATAATATGACATACCAAGACAGATGCAGCAGATATAATGACTTTCCCAAACTCCTCTGAATTAAGGAATGGGAATGCTTTGTGGAAGAGTTGGTAGGTAGCACATTTGACACTGAGAACACCTGGCTGAAGAGGACTTTTATTTCTTGCCGCCACCGGTATGTGCTGGATTGAATGTCTATTTCCTCTCGAGACATCTGGAGTATCATGAAGCCGGCTGGCTCAAGCTACTCTGTGAAACTCTGGGAAACAAATAGTTTGAATCCTTGTTAACCACTAAATATGCCTTTATGTTTTTAGTCTCTTGGGCTTCTCATTTATCATCAAGAGTACTAATATGATCTTGCAATCTGACCAGAAAGAGGACTTGCAGATCAGCATTCTGTAATTAGCAGAAAGCAGTAACAATCGTTTTCCTGGTGACAATTGTGACAGCTCTTTGATTTCCAACTACTTGGATCAAACTACACTGATCACCAGATCGAACAGTGGTGATATGGGTAGCTGTAAGAATAGTGCCCATTAGATGCTCACAGCCAACCATTGGACTGAGCACGGGGTCCACAATGGAGGAGTTAGAGAAAAGACTGCAGGAGCTGAAGGGGTGTGCAACCCCATAGGAAGAACAACAATAATCAACCAACCAGACCCTACCCCAGAGCTCCCAGGGACTAAACCACCAACCAAAGAGAGTACACATGGAGGGAGCCATGGCTCCAGCCACATATGTAGCAGGGGATGGCCTTGTCGGACATCACTGAGAGGAGGGGCCCTTGGTCCTGTGAAGGCTCAATGCCCCAATGTGGGGGAATGACAGGGTAGTGAGGCAGGAGTTGGTGGGTGGGGGAGCACCCTCATAGAAGCAGGGGGATGGAGGATGGGATAGGAAGTTTCTGGAGGGGAAACTGGAAAGGGGATAACATTTGAAATGTGAATAAAATAAAATATCCCCCCAAAAATTGTGCCCATTATCAGCAGGGGTGTGTTTACACAGTCTTATTTCATCATCACCACAGCCTGTAAAGTGGGTTTGATTTCTTCTAAGACTTAAGAGTTGGGTTGGAGAGATGAGTCAGCCATTAAAGGCTAGGTTCACAACCAAAAAATATCCACAAGATCACATAACAGATAAATTATAAATCTGGATGTGGATCCACTGGCCTCCTGAACTGTTTCGCCCCCTTTGGTTTATCTGATTGGTGTTTTTATTGCTTGAGGCAAAATATCACTATGTAGACCAGGCTTCTCAGACTCAGAAAGATATGTCTGCCTCTGCTTCCCAAGGACTGGGATTAAAGATGTGTGCCACCATATCAGGCGGCTGGAGTTGACTAAGGACATTATTCTCTCCCCCAGACAAGCACATAGCAGAGGGATAGAGTATAAAAACAAGTTACTAATATGTAGTAATTTATGATGAGTCACAAGGAAGGATGCTATCTATGTACCCTTGCAGCCACCTCAGAGGATAGCGAGCTAAGGAAGAGAATGTATAACTGAAAATGTGTAGCCACGTTCCAGACAGCTGCTGTGTAACACTTGCCTATGCTTACACCACTATATTTTACACTAAAAGATGTGTGAAGACGAGAGATTGTATGTTAATGGTTGTGGTTACAATTAAACGTGAATGGTTTAGAAAACTAGTCCATAGGCAAATTGAGTTGACATAATTGGGGCAGATGGGTCATTTGTACCAAGATCCTGCATCAGAAAAATCTGAGCTATGCTAATATTAATATTAGCATTAATATTAATTAATAGGGGAAATATCTGTATATCGTTTCTGATATTTTCAGAAGAAATGTATTATATGGGAAATATAGAGGACAATGAAGATAAAGAAGAATAAATCCAGAGAACTTTAATTACAGCTAAACAACAAAAGCAGTAAACCATGTTTAAGGAAAGATTTAAAAGAAAAGAAAACTTTTGGTGAGAAGAAGGGTTTCAGTGGGAGAGGGAGGGGTGTGAGAGAGAGTAATTGGGGTAAAAATGACCAAAATAACACACACGTACACACACACACACACACACACACACGTACACACACACACACACACACTCACACACACACATACAAAATGTACAGACACACATACACAACACTCACACACACGTACACACACACACAAAATGTACAGACACACAAACACAACACTCACACACACGTACACACACATGTACACACACACACACACACACACACATACACACACACACACATATACACAACACTCACACACACACACACACACAAAAATTGTCACAAAGAAAGTTTTATAGATAAAAGAACTATAAAAAAAAAAAAAAGCCCATCACCTCTGGTTCCAGACTTCTGAGTGTAAGACTGGACTAATCAATAAATCTTGCAACCCGCTCACAGGAACTGCTACATACTTCACCTCGGCTGCGTGAGGCTGAGCTGTGCCTCATGCACCTCATACACTTGATATGAAAACTTGTGAAAATGCTAACATTCAGCCAAATTCTTCTGCTCTCCCAAACAACTTGGGAGAAGTTCAATCTACATTTTCAATGGCTCTTTAGTTAGCTCAACAGTTTCCAATTCTAGATAATTCTCTCTTCCGGCTTGCCAGCATCTAGATAATTCTCTCTTCCGGCTTGCCAGCATCCAGGGGTCTGGCAGGTCCCCATGCATGCTGAATCAGCAGTAGCATAAAGTCAGTAGGCATGTCAGCTGGTACTTCTCACAACCAAGAGGACCCAGGAACCAAGAGAAAAGGGGCCATATACTCTGATTATCCCCAATTATGTGATACATTTCTCATTTCCCTACGCCTTTCATATCTTTGTTTTAAAGTGCTAACATCTTAAACCAGAATGTTCCTGGTTTGGCTGAATTGGCAGGAAGGCAGGCAGACATTCAGACAGCCAGATGATTGATAGATGATAAGATAGATAGATAGATAGATAGATAGATAGATAGATAGATAGACAGCATGTCTGTCACCACAACCAGAGGACCCTCCAAACATCCCATTGTTTCTTTTGACTTCCTCCAACGACCCCCTAATACCTCTCCCATAACAACTGTTCCACCATAGAGAAGAGGCAAAATAAATAAATAAATAAATAAATAAATAAATAAATAAATAAATAAATCAAAACAAACAAAACCAACAAAATGCTGAAGAGCACCTAGCTGGAAGTGGTCAATTTTCATGGAGCTGTTGTTGACAGGACCAAATATGGTAACCACAGAGATCCTCCTGGTGGCCATCTTGCAGAAGCTCTCCAGATACTCATCCCGCTGCTGCACGTACATATTGTTCTCAGCCTTGGGAGTGGTGATCAGCTGCAGGCATGGGAGGACAAGCAAGTATTAGTTCATAGTGCTCCAGTCACGACGAGGCCAAATCCAGAGACAACCAAGAGCAGAGAGCGCTTAAACTGTGTTAACTGCTCTCTTAGGCAGTTGCATAATCAAGACCCAAACCACCATTTTGGCAGTCTTCTTCTTCTTCTTCTTCTTCTTTTTTTTAAAGTAAACTAAAAACTAGCCCAAATAGTTTAGATATCTCTATTCAGTTCTCTAATTGGCCCTCACTTCGTGTGTACCATGGCTTTCCTATTTGTGGGCACACAGAAGTATTTATTCTTCAAGTCTGTCACGGTCCATGAATATCTGACGTGCAATAATTGTCTGCCTTCCCTCATGTAGATCTATCCTAACGAGTTAGACCCTGGATAGTTCCATCATTTTCTCACTTCCATAATGTTGGCAGAGTTTCACAGCCAGGCCTGGCACATTATGGGATAGAATTTTTATGACGGTGCTTATGACGGCTTATGGGGCCATATATTGCCATGTAGATGATATTCATTGTCACACTGGGCCCAAGGAGGGGATTTGGGTACTCTATTCTATCAGATGGCTCTAACTCACTTATTTTAGCCTTCTTTTAACCAGATCTGGGATTTTTTTTAAATCCATGTTTTATGACTCTTCTGGAGAAAAGACACGCAGATATTTTGATCCTGAGCCATCTGAGAAGCTGTATTTCATTATGGTTCAGTTAAAATGAGTAGTCTTTGATTATTCTATTTATGAATATATGCACTGTGTGTTTATGCGTATGTACGCACGCATGTGCATATGCGTGTATACGTGTATGAGTTTAGTTAATTATTGAGGTTCTCCTGCATCCTCAAAGAGTGTCTACCCTAACACAAAAAATCTCCGATCCTCTGGCCATTTAGTTGCCTATTTTGGAGCCTTCTCCAATGTCACAGATTTTCCAAGCTGAAACCAAAACTCTCACCCACGCTCTGAGAATGGGCAGGCGCATGCTGCTTGCTCTGGCGGTGGGAAGCCACGAGGCGTTTTCTGATGGCGGTCAGGTCCTTCTTGATCCTTCTGAACTGGGAAAACTCACAGGGCAGGTGTCTGCAGTGAGGTCCGTCCAGACCCCCTGTGTTGGCTCACCCCTTGCCTCAGAGACAAGCCCACAGTTTCTTAATTTTTTCTGTAATATTTTCTTGCATTAAGCCATGTTCAAATTTAAAGTCACTTTCCCACTTACCCACCAAAAACTTTCGAGCTCTTTCTAAAGTCCGTGTTCACAAGGTTAGCATTTCGGGTAGGAGGAGTTACTATGTCAAATATTTTACCAAAAACAGCCAGTAAATTGGGCTCTGGGTTTATCTTGCTCTTTATTTTTCTCCATCAGACTTGTTTATTGATGCCTACTAGAGTTCCCTGATGAAATTTTTGTGCTTGACAAAATACTCCCTCTGGGAATTTAAAATGCTTCTGGAAGCCTATGAGTGGAACACTAGCAAAGGTTTTTGGTTTTGCCTTTTAAAATGTTTTTTTCTTAGCTCATCATTTTAAGCAGACAGGCTCCGGTTAATTTTGATTTTGTGTTTTATGCCTGTTCAGATGGTCATATTGGCTATGAAATATGTTTTAATCTCCATGAGAAAAAGTATAAAAATTTCACCCACTATCTAGAATATATTCGTTGATTCAGACTTAGTCTTAAAAAAAAACAGGGTGGTTCTAAAAAAATACACTGATCATATTTTTGGTCGTTGGTTTGTTTTTTAGTTAGCTACATGTTTGATAGGGAAGGATGAATTTTGAAATTTTATTTTAACTTGACATTTTTTAAATTTTTCTTTTCTGGCCTGTCTTTTGCTTATAATAGACCACATGGAATGAACAAAACGTAAAGCAGTGAAGACAAAGATAAAAAGGTCAACTGCTCGTGATTTTGGACTCCCAGCCCATATTTAGAATATATCCTAGAGAGTCCGAAAGCACAGCTTCCCAGACACTGGACGAGTGATAATTACTGTCCTCTCTTATCCATACATAGGCGTCATTTCATCGTCTCATGCTTCGTCATGGAGCCCTGAGGTCCACGACCATATTTTAGGAGTCCTCAAAGTCTCCTCCAGTCTTCCCCTCCTGGACATGTATAATTAAGAATTTGAGACAATGTGTAATCTCAGAGATGACCTTTCTCCCCTGCATGGCAGCGTCTTCCACCAATGTGTACAGCAGTACCAGGCGATGGGCGACCACTAACATTCTCAGAGAAACAAAGTCCTCCCAGGCTTCTCTTAATCTGGAGCTTTTGCCCAGGGATGTTTTAACTCACCAGGGAGGTGATGCTCATGTCACACGATTGGCCTCCTGGCTTCTGGCCATGCAGGCTCTCCCCCTACGGTTATAGGCTCTCTTGACCCTTGATATCAGACCGATCTCAATCATGAAATAAAAGCAACTTTAGGCAGAGTGGTGCAGAAGAAAAACTGATGCCCACGGTCAAAGTGGGAGGCCCGGCATTTTGTCTTAGTCCAACCCCTGTATATCGTGTGGCCTCTCACGTTTGTCATCCTTGCCACAGAACAACCTCTACACCCACTTCATGGCCAGGAGTTGAGTGATGCACACAGATACCCGTACAGGCATCCAAGCACGTGTGTTGCCTTTGACTAGTTCATGCTGTCTCCTCCTGTGTGTGTTTGCCCATGTCCTCCAGCCTCCTACACTCTCCCTACTACCATGGCTCAAACACTCACTGCTTTTAACTTCAGTTCTAGTAGTCTGTACAGTTCGCATGGGATTTTTTGTGTCTCTTTTATAACTCTTTTTAGGTAGACATCGTGTTTCTTAAGACATCGAGGTCTCAGACTCTGCCCCTATCCTATGATCCACACCAGCGGGCTCGCATTCCTCAAGCTGCAGAGATCAACCCATCCATCAGAGGCAGGGGAAACTCAGAAACATGAGGATCCCTGTCTATGACTATCTAGGCAGAGCCCATAAGCCAGATGGGAAAACCTTCTCCTTACACTTAATCTGCTGATGGACGGGGTTTGCACAGGGAGAGAGGAGCAGCTGATCACCTGACATGTCTGAGCCTTTCCCTGTGCGTTGTCCTCTCTGTCGCATCCATTTTCTAGCTTGGCTGCATTTCCAACAGTGCTAAAAATGAAAACTGTTCCCAGTTTCCTCTTCCTAGAAAGAGCTCCCCAGCACTCCCCAGGGGATGGGCCTGTCGTTTGGCCTCTGGCTAGCTGGGTGGCAGTCACTCAGGGCATGGGTCATGAATTGAAGTGTGCAAGGTCTTACTTGTGTTTCAATGGTGTGCTGGATCAGTGAGTCTTAGAGGAGGATTAAGCCTGGTTCATAAGTTAAGGGGGCAAACAGGAACCAGAAGATACTGAGAAAGCTTTTGGAATACATTAAGTCTCCGCTTAGTCTAAGTAACATGTTAGGCTCAAAACACAAGATTTTTAAGAGGATTCCATAAACTAACTTTCTGCCTTGTAAAACAGAATCCTAGAATCCTTTGCTAAAACTAAATCAAGTAAGCAGATTGCCACCTCCATACCCAAGTCTCCGAAGCAGCGTTGAAAATATTAACCCACTTGAATTATGGGGGACTCCATTGCCAAAGGAAGCTAAGATGGGAGCCTGAATCCATGTAGTTCAGCATATCGATGCTCCCTGTGAGCTGGCAAGTAGGGGATCCCAGAGCCACTCAATGATTGTCTGTTAGCTATCCTCCACAACGACCAATATTTTAGCGATGAACAGCTGTTCATCCTCTCTGTAGGCAACCCCAAATGAACAGTAAGCCGTCTGAAGGAATAGGAAAATGAACTCAACTATTTTACCAACTGCCTGGGAAGTCAGAGTCTGGAAAGCTTGTGTCCTAAGGACAGTGACTCCACATTTGCACTTTTTACAAAATGTGACTGTTTCCTCACTAGTTTCAGAAACTCAAAGTACAAAATGAAGTTTTACAAATGCATATTATTTATTGACTATATGCGGGGAGAGTGGGCGTGTGATGCACGTGGAGGTAAGAAGACACATGCTCACTCCCAATACTGGAATAGAGACTGGACTACCCCAACAATATGGAGGTAAGGGTACTCATACTCATTTCCAATACTGTCAGAAGAAACCAGCATCTTGGGAATTGGTTCTTTCCACCCTGTGGAGCTTGGAAGTTGAACTCAGGTTGTCCAGCTTGGTAGCAGGCCCCTTGACCTGCCAAGCCACCTCGCTAACCCCAGAATGAAGTTTCAGACGTTCATATTTGTTAACGAGTAGTTTTACTCCCCAGTTTTCACTTCCTTGGTAGCATATACCTAGCGAGACTCATACTCAATGGAAGGGAGGTTGGAGTGTGGATTGAGTTCGAAGTTGAGCAGATACAAGGTCTTTGTTACATAAAAGTTACACACCTTGGGTGAGCATCTCACTAATCTAAATTCCCACTCTCTCATCTGGGAAAGAGGGTTAATAAATCATTCCATGTAGGAACTGTGCCGACTAAGCCATGCAGTCTCTACAGAGGTCCTGACTGAAGAATCTACTCTTTTTAACAGACTAAGATGCAGATGACTTAAGGGATTGAGCTCTGGTCTAAGAACAGGACCCCTGGATCTCTCTGCAATACACTTGGAGGCCTTGAAGGAGTCATTTGCTTAACCAGGACTTACACAGTCGCTGCTACGGTTTCCCTAAGTAATTGGTTAAATAGCAGCTATGGGATGTTTTTGCACCTAAAGAATGGTTTGGATGAATACAAAACACCAAGGGTTTTACAATAAATTTGAGTCAGGGATCCAGTTACCAAAAAGCTGGAGAAATGAGGAAGAAAATGCACACCGTTTCTTGGAATGCAACCACACTCATAAATTGAGCAACTGAACACACCGGGTTAAGCTGAGGCTAGAAGTGAAAGTTCTCCCGCCTTACTTTCACAGCTCTGAGACTGTTAAGCCTAATGAATGCTAATTAACTCACTACACTTCCTGAATAACGTCAACAGAGTTGGAATGGAAAAAGTGAGTTGGAAGGGATTAATGCACCAGGAATTAATGCCTTTCACCCAGAACCATTGATTTGATATCAGGGTAGTTCCATCTTGCCTCTTCTACTCCATTTTCCCCCCTCCTACATCATTAGCACTTCAGAAAACACACTAGTGATATGATCAGCTGTCACACACAGGCCTGACAGATGGAACCTTATCCTGCTGGGATTTTCTTTCTAATAACAAACCTGATTCTCTGGCTAGCTCCAGAGAGCCAACATAGGCAGAGGCGATCCCAGCTGGTTTCTGTTTTGCCTCCTATGACATCAGCAGAAGCTGTCCTTTGAGTTTTATTTGATAACAATTTATGACCAGGGATACTGTTAAAAGCAGGGGAGCCCCAGCTGGGCATTCCGATCTCTAACAGAGAGAACATCGAACAGGCAAAAGAAGAAGAAGGCACGGCTAACATCAACAGTGGAGTATGAAAACCTCTTTCTTTTGACTCTCACTGGGGCAATGAGAGTATTTGTCAGGCGGGCCCACAATTGCAATCCTGACATTTTACCCTCGGTTACTTCTTTCTGTTTGAAATCCAGCAGAGGAACACTCTGCCTGCATTGTTAGCTAATTGGACAGAATTGGGTGTGAGGGTGTTTTAGTGGGCTGGGCAAAGGCCCAGGTACTCAAGAGAGCAAATCAGCCCAAGTGTTAATGCTTTCCCACGCCCCCAAGAGAGCAGCTTGGCTCTGTGGATCCCAGACAAACATTCAGAAACCTGCTAGAGTTCTACTTTGAAACCAGTGATTCTTATGGCACGGACCAGAACATTTCCATTTTGGTTTATGGATTCTGGGAATAGACAAGTGGCTGTAAAATGACTAACAGCTAGCCTATCAGATGATAACCTAAATTTGTACAAGCACTGGCTTAAAATGCCATCAACCTACAGAAAGTACCAAAGGGAGTCTCTTCCATTTCTCCCCCCTCCCTCCTCTCTCTCTCACTCTCTCTCTCTCTCTCTCTCTCTCTCTCTCTCTCTCTCTCTCTCACACACACACACACACACAGAGAGAGAGAAAGAGAGAGAGAGAGAGCTTTGTTCTAATCTCTAACATCACTACTGACGGAAACTAAAAGAAAATTCAGACGTGTTCCACCCAGAACAAATTCCACAAAGGCATCTGCCCTGCTGAACATGTCAAATATGCATTTAAAACTTCCGAAGCCACTGCAGATACATAGTCATCAGAGTCTCTCTACTCGATCATTTATCCAAGTTTAGGCCACATTGGACAAACCAAAAGACTCTTGAGAAACACCCTAGAGAACAGTGCCTGTCTGGCTTGCGAGATGAATGCAGGCCAAGAGTCAGCTCCTGGGTTCAGAAGAATGGGTGTGGTCCCATTGGCCTGACATGGCTCCTTCAACCAATATCTAAGAAAAGCCTCACCCAGCATGAACTTGCTGATCTTTGTTATGTATTATGAGTACCATATTAAACTTTTTCTTGGCAGTCTGGGCTCACACCATGATGTTAAGAAGCCAAGGTTAGGGTAGAAATCTTGGAGTTCTGGGTACATGCAGAAGGAGTCATAAATAGGAGAAGCCATGGTTCCTTCTTTGATGAGGCAAGACCTTCCATTTAGGCTTGGCTTATTCCTGCCTAAAACCTTCTTTCAGTTTATCTAGATCCTATTACAATTTCACAGACAGTGGCAAGTAAGGCCCAAAGAGAAGGTTCCTGAGATGAATGGACATACCCAGCATTCGTGGTACTCATTACACCAGGCAAAACAGAACTGAGGATTGAGTATCTCCTTTCTCCACATGCTCATTTCTGAAACTGACATCTGACTCCAAATTCACCCAAACCTCTGGGGGACTAGAAACCAGAGCAAATAACTCAATCCAATGTCACCCTGAGATTCTGTCTGCTCTTTCTACTAATTGGGACAGCAACAGAGGAGGCAGCCTTCCTGCCGAAAAGATATCAGCCCGTGTGCTTTAAAAGCGTCTCTGAGTTTCACCACCACCAACTCACTATGTACACCAGACTGACCTTGAACTCACAGAAATACATCTACCTCCGCCTCGAAAGAGCTAGCGTCAAAAGCACGAGCCACCATGTCCTGCCCCCAACCTTCCTGAACATGAAGCAGACTTAGCCCCAGTCTTTCGTCCACGAAGTGATTTCACGTACACAACGAACACGCCAATGCCCCCACCTCAGCACACAGAGGAAAATGCCAAACAGGTTACTTACGAGGAGTCTTCGTTTGCCTTCGAAAGACCCCAACAGGTCGGCCACTGACTTCCTGGGATTCGGAGCGAGATGTTTTGCGGTGGGCTTCTGATAGTCGTCCTGCTCTGTCTTACCTGCCTTTTTCTTCTTACTCTTTTCTTTCTCCTGCTTGCTCTTTTTCTCAGCTTTCTTCATTTGCTTTTCGCTCTTGAGTAACTTGTCTGATTTTGCACTCTTCCCCTTTTTTTTCTTCTCCTTCTCGGGTTTCTCGGGCTTTTCATGCTTTTTTGACTCCTTGGCATTCTGGGAGGGAATGTTATCCACCTGCAGCTCCTCCTCCCCCTGAGAGGTGGTGGGCCGGCTGAGGTCGTACTTAGCTTCATACTCATTGCTGAGAATTTTCTCCTTCTTTTTGGGCAGCTTCCCCTTTATGGGCTTGTGAGGACCTGGCACCACATTTGGGTCCTGATGGCCATGTTCTCGTTTGTCTGTCCGGTTGTCCCGGAAACGGCTTGTGCCCACAGCTCTTGTGCTGCCCTCCCAGAGGGTGGTAGGCGGGGTGGCTGTGAAGCTTCCATAGTTGGTGGCTTTGTTGGGCCTCCTGGTGGCCTGTGGCTTTTCTCTCTGTTGCTCCTTCCGAGGTAGAGGGTAGAGCTGCTCTGAGACTGAGGGGCCCCTGACGGTGGTCATCTCAGCTGTTGCCGGAGGCCTATGGGAGACTGAGAAGGGATGTAGCCGAGATGTCCAGGGCCTCTGGGTAGCTGGATAGGCAGTGGTAGTTGTAGGTCTTACAGCTACTGTCACCACCCGGGATGTGGCCCGAGTGGCTGTTGTGACCGGAGCAGGAGGAAGCGTGGTGGCCCTTGGAGTCGGGGGAGGTTGAGGAGTGGCTGCCTTGGTGGTGGTCTGCTTTCTTGGAGGCTCTCTAGTGGGGTGGACTTGTGTTCTCCTTGGGTCCTCTTTCCTCTTGTCACTGCCCAGGCCTGTGCTTCCTCCTCCACCACCGCCATTGTTCCCTTCCTGGACCACATGGCCCTCTATGCCCGAGGCCTTACACTTTTGGACAAAACCCTTCTGCCTGATTTTCTCAATCCTGCGGATGGGGCCTTGATCAATAACCTCATACATGGCTTCCAGCCTGACTGGGTAGGGGTAGCGCTCCTCCACCTGGAGGGTCTTTTTCAACAGCACCATGCTAAACTTGCCCTTCTCCAGTTTCAGGAAGCTCATCAGCTTCGGGATGAGATTAGGGTCCAGAGGCTGCTCCAGGATCTGCCCCTCACTGGTGATCCTCCGGACCTTCCCCCCTTCCTCCCCTGCCTGGTGGAACAGCACAATCTGTTGGATGTGCCTTTCTGCCAGCTCACAGTACACATCATCCTTCAGGAGGCTCATCATGAGGCGGTAGTAACCCTCTGAGGCATGAGGGGCTGAGATGACCCACACCCTGTTCTTTCCTGCAAAGCTGGCCAGGATATTGGGAGAACTGGATCCAGAGGGAAATCGCAACATTCTTGTCCGAGCAGAGGACCCCTCATCTCGGACCATCTCACGCGCGGAGCCCCTAGCTATGGGTTTCAACTCGGGTCTGACTGGGGCTCCATTGATACCTGAGGGGGGCGGTCTCACAGTCGGGTGAGCTAATCTCAACACTGGTACACTCTTCCTCCTTTGGAAAGGCTGAGGATTTGGTTCTTCCTGAGTGGATTTCTCAACTCCACCAGACCTCCCAGTGTGCCTCAGATATCGAGCTGACCTACTGCTGATTGGAGAAGCCAAAGGTACTTTCCTTCCTGGGCGGCCATCGCTATCCAAGGCAGAAGACTGAGATGCTGATCCACACACCAGCCACATGGCCAAGAGCATGGTGAAGTGGGGTCCCATTTTCCACGTCATTGTGTTATCCACTTGGGGAAGTAGAGGGAGCATAATACAAAAATAAAAATAAAATAAAATGAGAAGGGAGAAAAAAATCATTAATTGCAAACAGAGTTGGGCATTCTCTCTCTTCTCTCTCTCTCTCTCTCTCTCTCTCTCTCTCTCTCTCTCTCTCTCTCTCTCTCTCTCTTTTCCTGGCTAAGGAGAAGGACAGGGGGTAAAGAAGAAAAAGGAGGGAACGCGGAGGAGAGAAAAAGGAATGAGAGCTTCTCTCACGCTGCTGTGATTGTCAGTGCTTAGCCGAGGCAATCGTTAAGCAGGAAATCCCCCTTTGCTTCCCAGGCAGCCGGCATGAGGCACGCCTGCTCTGCCTAGGCTGTGCTCCGGATGCACCAGAGACCGGGTAAACGGAGCATTCACATTATGAGCACATTCACACTTCGTGCAAGCAACAAGAGACAAACACCAGAGAGCAAAGTTTGCACACTTACACAGTGGTTCATGGAGATGGCGTGCAGAGGCTTTTAAAAGAAACTTGAAGGTTGGTCCCGAGGACAGTTTCCTAGGTGAGATCGTTTCTCCTTCCTGCCCTCAGTCTCCTTGTGGAGGGTGAGCAATACAAAAGGGTATGCTGGGCTCCTGTCTGCAAAGCCGCCCCGGGGAGCCCAGTCTGGGCTGATTCCTCTTTCTGGCTGTCTTTTACCTTCTGGTCCAGTGGGATGGGGTGACGGTTGCTGTCCCTGGGACTGTTTGTATCTCCATTTGTCTGCAGTCCTCCTGGATCTGTGTGAGCCGGTCCTTGGCTGCCACAAAGTTTTTCCTAAAAGTGAAGTCCTAGTGAGTGCTGAAGCTCGCTCTTCCCTTCTGTGGAGTTCCCAGAACTTCTTATCACCCTTCCCCTCCCGCAGTCTGGCTGAGCCCCTTTGTTTCCGAGCTTAAAAAACACTGGGATTAATATGTTTTCCAGGCTGAGGGAAAACAGAGGAGTGTGAACGTGAAAAGGGGACAATTTCCCCCTTTCCTTCCGTCTCTCCTCCTTTTATTTCTCCCCACCTTCTTTTCTCCTTTTCCCCCCTTCTCCTTCTATTTCTTCCTCATCTGGATTCCATCCCAGACATGTCAGGGCTACTTCAGGTTTGCTCCAAACCAAACTCAAACAACAGCAGCCACTGGAAATGGAGAAAAATTCACTAAGAATTTAACAGATCAGCAAAACACGCCTCCTTCCCCCTTTTCAGTGCATGGAGAGTCCGTGAACCTGGCGAGGAAGGAGAGGGTTGTACTTAGGCTGGGAAAAGTTTTGAAACTCTACACATCACCGTAAATCACTTCAGAATAGGATGACCGACCGAGGACTTAACCCCTTCCATACCGAGCCATGGGGCGGGGCCTTCTTTTCCTGTGGATTCTCACGCTATCAAGTTTGAACTGGGGCGGGGGCGGGGGGAATCCTCCCATTGCTCCATCTGACTGGGTCTCCTAGAGACAGCCGCTCATTTGGGCCACAGAAATTGGTGTTGCACACCGAGGCAGTACGCATCTATTCATAGTTCCACGTGTGTATTTTTATCTCTTTCTGCCTGTTTCACGCTTTGAGTTTTGGGGTTGGAAAAGCCCATGGAAAACATGACTAAGTTGTTTCTATATTATGCTAATTGGGGCTCGAGTTACTGTGTTCTTGGGATGTATTTCTCCTTGGGATGGGTGGAAGCTGGTAAAAGGTTAGCAATGCAGGCAAAGGCTGCTGTCTCCTGAGACTGAAGTTGGACATTACATCAGAGAATGGGCATTCTGGTTCACAGCTTCTCTCTCTCTCTCTCTCTCTCTCTCTCTCTCTCTCTCTCTCTCTCTCTCTCTCTCTGTGTGTGTGTTATATTATTCAGCTCCCCAGATGCTTTAGGAATCTAAAATCCTGAGTCAGGCCCTAGAAGTGGCTTGTATGCCTGGGTGGGGAGATGGCTCAGCTGGTAAAGTGTTTGCTTCTTGAGCATGAGAACCTGAATCCCCAGCACTTACATAAAAACTGGGCACCGAGGCTGTAAACCCACCACTGGGGAAAAGAAGCAGAGGCAGGTGGATCCCTGGAACTCACTGCCCAGCCTGTCTAGCTGAATCAACAAGCTTCAGGTTCAGTGAAAGCCCCTGCCTCAAAAAAGTAAGGTGGAGGGGCTAGTTAGACTCACTGGTTAAGAGCATTAGTGGTCTTTTGAAGAGGACCTGGATTTGATTTCTAACACCACATGGTGGCCCACAGTCATCCAAAGCTACAGTTCCTAGCAATGTGGATCTTTCTGACTTCTATACTCACCAGGCTTGCGCGCGCATGCGTACACACGCGCGCGCGCGCGCGCACACACACACACACACGCACACACATACACACACACACACACACACACACGCACACGAAGGAAAAGCTTGCATACACATTAAACAAATAAGGTAGAGAGTGACTGAGGAGTATAACTGGTGTCAGCATCTGAGCTCCACTCCCTGCTATGTGTGCACACAGGTGAATATGCACAGACACACATAAGACACACACCCACACAAACACACTCACACAAAGAAAAAGTTGTATCAGGCTCTATGCGAGAGACTGTGGCAGCTTTCCCACCCACCTTCTGGGTCTGCCATGAGAACTCAGCTTCAGGGGAGAAGAGAAGACATCTCAGGTCCCATGGGCATTCCTCCCATCCTCTCCCAATTACTGTTAACTGTCCACAACAGTGGCAACCCAGGGTCCAACGAAAACCCGTGAACTAAGCCAGACAAATGGCTTCTCTCAATGGGTGAAAACCTCATCCCCAGTTGCATCCATCCCTCAATCGGCTCCATCTTTCCCAGTTCCATGCGCCTTCCCTGCACGTAAAGCTCTGAGCAGAGAGGTAAGGAAATTCCTGTGGGTGGTGTTGAATGTAGCACTCTTATCTCATTGTTCAGAGTGCACAGGATACCACCAGGCAGGAAGGATGTACAGCATCACAAATCCAAGCTCATTCAGACTATAAAGTTCATCAATGCCTCGCGCCCAGTAACAGAGTCTGGGTGTTAGTTTCATTCTTTTCTGGTATGTTCCACACTGCCCTCACCGAGCCGTCTCCTCTTTCTTGTTGCTATTTTCTTCTGATTTCCCCTGATGACAACAGTTTACTAAGTATTTTCATGGGCTTGGCACTTTCATAGACTCTGTCATTTAACATACCTGGGAGGTAATAGGATGACTCCCCTCCCCAATTAAGGCTTGGCAGAGGCTTGGGATGTTTCAATACATTTCTTGTTATCACGCAAATGATTAAGTGGAGAGATGCTGACATTCAAACATGGTGTCCCACATCGGGGTTTCCTGCCTTTGTTTTCCATTTTCTGCCCACATTCTTCCTTTTTTAAAATACACTCTCAGTTTCCTTGTGGTTCCCATTTTCATAAAAGAAACTCTCATTGTTTTGTTCAACCAGAACAAACTTATCCTCTTAGACCTCTGCTTTCAGAAACAATTGGGCAACTCAGCGTTTGCCTTTCTCAGTAGATCCTTAAACATCTCATCCTACTCCCTTAATTCTCGAGTATTCCACAAACCCTCCCAAACCATGTGAACAACATTGGACAACCTGTGCTCCGTGGGGAAGTAAAGCTGAGGTACAGTTATGAAAGCAAACTGGCAGCATCCATAGGGAAAGCCACCAAAACCCTGAGCTGCCTTTCTCTTCCTGGTACCTCAGGCTCTCCTTCCGTCTCCGACATTGTGTCAGTAGGTGGCGCACTAAGCACACGAGCAGAAACAGACCTTTCAGCATCTGCTCCACTCAGGGCCCAATTAGGATTTCTCCTGCTTGCTCACTTTAATATCTTGCTGTTGAAACCCTAACTGAGACCTCAGAATAGCTATTCGGTGATGTCTGGGATGCGGGCCTCTAGGAAGAATGATTTAAAGAACAAATTTTCATCTACCCCTTTATGGGGAGACCTAAAATGATTTGTGGCTTAGGAGGATCTGAATTTCTAGTTTTGAAAGTTTCTCATTTAGATCAGTCCTTTATCCTGCAACCTAAGAAAGAATTGTTTAGGGGTGGGCAGATCCACAGGAGATACTAGGGCTGAGAGATGTCTACACAGCCAAAGGGAAAACTACACATAGATTCATTTAGGAGGATCATTTGGGTTTGTGGTTGGTCTTTTGAGACAGGATCTCCTTGCAAAGCCCTATCTATCCTGGAACTCATGCAGAGACCAGACTGGCCTCGAACTTACAGAGATGTGCTTACCTCTGCCTCCCAAGGACTGGAATTAAAGATGTGCACTCTCGGTGCCTCCACCAAGAATAGATGTTATAAATGCCAGCTTAGAGATTTTGTGACAGGAAACTACCTGGTTTGATTGCATAGTAATTGAATAAGAGGGAAGGAAAAGGTTTGAGGATTGCTTTAGAGAAATGAGGGAAGGAGGTTGTGGCGGTCTGACAGAATATGGTTCCCATAAGCTCATAGGGAGCAGCACTGTCAGAGGTGTGGCCTTTTTGGAGTAGGGGTGGCCTTGTTGGAAGAGTCTCAGTATCTTCCTGCTGCCTGCAGACTCAGATGTAGAGCTCTCAGCTCCTTCTCCAGCACCAGTCTGCCTGCGTACTGCCATGCTTCCCACCATGATGGTAATGAACTAAAACTCTGAAACTGTAAGCCAGCTCCAATTAAATGCTTTTCTTTATAAGAGTTGCCATGGTCATGTTGTTTCTTTACAGCAATGAAACCCTAACTAAGATAGATGTGGTTGTCTAATGAAAATAGATGTGGGTACAAAGAGAAAGGCACCCAGAAAGGAGGCTCCTAGCTGGCTGAACCCACATTCATAGAAATGTTCTGTCCCAGGCATACCAGAGAACCCAGGTTTCCCATCACCTGCAGAGAGCTCTCTTGCACAAAGTAACATTCAATAGATGTCACTGACCTGAATTCAAACCACTCTTCTCTTGCCTGGAAAATCATTTGCTTAGAAGGAAACAAGAAACAAAGAGGGAAGAAAATAACCCAACATCTCAATGTTATGGGACAGGGTGCAAAGGGAAAAAGGTAACCCAGTGCATCAATGTCACAGGACAGGAAAGCCACCTTCCCTGCTCTGGGACTCCCTTCTCACCAACAGGAAGCCTAGCAGAGCTATTTGGTCATACCTTGAGGTACATACTGAGCAGTCACACAGCACACAAGGCTGTGGTTTCTCTTTCCACTCTCAGACTTCAATCAGACCTTCTTCTTCTTCTTCAGCCACAATGGTGCTCTTCAGCATGCAAACGAACTCTCCTCTCTCGATATTCGAAGTAAAGGAGGAGATAAAGGGAAAACAAAAGGAGATGAAGGTTAAGGGGGGAACCCCACCATGACTATTAACTCAGGATGCTGAGGAAGCCCAGAAAGGTTCCCAGAAAAGATAACCCCAAAGCAAATAAATACTTGCAATTGATCTCAAACTACCAACCAAATGCCGCATAAGTAAGTTAAACTTGAAAACAGTGCGTGTGCTTTTTCAAAAAACAAAACAAGACAAAAGGCTGCCAAAGAAGACCTGAAGAACTACACCACCAAATAGACATGGTGATATGAAAGGGGGATCTCATGGCACCTGACCCTTAGGTAAAGAACTGTAGGCAACCAGGATCAGTAGGTCAGCAGAGATGGTCTTTCCCAAGGATGATTGTACAAGTGCTCAGCTCTGACCTCCTAGACACTGTTAGCACTAAGTGAATTGAGAAGATTGTATTTATATAACTTTGTGTGTGTGTGTGTGTGTGTGATATGCCTACATATGTAATAACAATTAAAGAAAAAGAGGTCATTATTTTTAAGATAAATCAAGGCAGCTTCATGGGAGGAATTTAAGGGAGAAAAGGGGATGGAGAAATTTCAATATATTTCATTATAAAATTTTTAAATTAATTATTTAATTTTTAAAAAATTAAAATATAATTTAAAATAAAATACATAGGAAAATATATTTTTTAAATGTTGCCTGAAACCTATACATGTTGTCATGTATGAGTCTGTGTCTGTATATGCACCACATGTAGACTAAGTGACTTCAGAGGCCAGAGGGGGAGTTGGATCTCCTGGAATTGCAGTTACAGACAGTTGTGAGCTTCCCCGTAGCTCTTAGAAACTGAAAAATGGAACTTCTGCAAGAGTAACAAGTGCTCCTACGTACCAAGCCATCTCTCCAGCCCGATGGTTCTTTTAAAATCCCTGTGGTTAGTGATCTAAACTTTAAATCTTTACTGTTCTGAGAGAGAAGAATGAACCTATCGGAATATGAATCTGCTGCTTGAAAGATCCATGCCTGGGTCGGGGAGATGTGGTTTCAAAGCCTTTACCATTAGCCAACTAATGCATACGCAAGATTTCTATCAATCGCATTTGAAGGAGAACATTCTAGTTCTTTCTTTCTGTGTCCCCATAGGTATAGCCAAGATGGAAAAGATCCAATTTCTTTTCTTTCTTTTTCTTTCTTTGCTTTTCTTTCATGTGTTTACCCAGAGTGCAGATTTTGTACCAGGATTAGCAATTAACCAGATAGCATATTTTCCCAGAAGCTTACAGTCCGTCAGAGAGGATAGGCAAACACTATATAGACCTCATGGCTCTACTGCCAACTTTCTCCTCATGTAAATCTCAGGACCAATGGTGACTATGGCCAATTATGAGGTTCACTCCTCTTACAAACATTGCTTCTCTGTTTCCTAGGACAGGCTTTCCCCAGAGAACTCAGTGAAGATCATATAGCATCTGGTCCAGCTTGCTTGCAATCGTCTATTGATCTTAGAATGCATGAGTCTCCACTCTTGCAGGCTGTGTTGGATGGCCTGCTTGTCCTTTCATTCTCATTCCTACAATCTTGGCCCCACCTCCTGCTCCTGCTTTTCTAAGTAGGATGAACCCCACCTTTCTCTGGTCACCTCCCTCCACATTTTGATCAAAAGGCCTCAGATTGTTACCTTTTCAGCACGTGGGAGCCAACAGAACCACAGTTCACTTCTTCTTCATGTGTTTGCTCAGTGCTGGGCATGGTTGTGGAATACGAATGTGAGCTCTGACATTGGCGGAGGCAAATGGCTCATAAGAATGAAAGTAACATAAAGAAAGTAAAAACCTAAGAAGTAAAAAAGAAAGAAAGAAAGTGTAGTAGCCTTCCTTGACAAGAGCTTTTGCTTTCTAAAGCTTCAGGTACCTGTGGGAAAGCGAAGATGAAAATAAACCTATATAAAAGGTCTAAATTCCATGCTATTCTGAGTAATAGGCGTAAGTCTTACACTCTTTTGCTCTTTCCTTATCTAGTATATCCCCAAGCCATACACTAGCCTTTTTGGAGTCATGACAGTGATGTTCTTGGCCCCACAGTGCTTGCATTAAAATAATGCACATTTTGCTGAGTGCACTCAGAGCGCATGCGTGGTGATACCAGCTATCGAGATATGGCAAAGAGTCATCACAAAATGTGTCCTTTGGTAGAAAGATGAATCTTCCCAACTCAATAAGCATGCTGGTTAGTTTTTGTCACCGTGACAGAATGTCAAGTCATCTGGGCATAGGGACCCTCAACTGAGAAAATGCTTTCATCAGATTGGCTTGCAGACAAATATTAGTCAAGATGCGTGCTTGTGAAGTGGAAACGTAAGGGTTCTTTGGAAAGTCAGTTGTGTTGGATGGTGCTTTGCTGAGGCACGCACATGAAGGACGTGTGATGAAGGATTCTTCACTAATGACACATATGTATTGGTTCAAGTTACAAGTGTGGTAGAGCGCCATAGAGAGAAACACCCCCCCCCAAAAAAAAAAAAACCCTTCTGGTCATGTGCTGCATCTTCTTGCCACTTCTACAGACCCAGGCTGATTGGTGGTGTGATGTCAGTTGATACAGACTCACATGGAGTTCAGACTCCTGTGCTGAGGCAAGAATACATAGTGAGGCAAGACTGGTGGGGGAACACATGATGTTTGGAGGGCATATAAGAAGGTCTCAACAGACTGAGAAAGTTAGCTGTGCAGCGCTTCTTGGTCTCTTGTCTTCATGGACTCAGTCTTGCATCTTCATGGATCTTTACTTTCTGAGAGAGGCACAACCGAGGACTTCTAGTATCCTCGTTGGTCCTGGTCCATCCTGCTGACTCCTGCAGATTTGGCTAAAGCCTGGCTGCCTCTGCCAGGCCATGCCACAGCTGCTGATTCAGGTTTGCTATCCCAACTCTACCGAACTGGACTCCTGGTGTATCCATGAAGTATTTGCAAGTGGATCGAGCTGCCGCTGCTGACCTGTGAACTGATCTGCTGATTTCCTGACAATGCAGATGGGATTTAGTCCAAAGAACCATTTCCAAACAAGTCCACTGACCCTGTATCCTTTCTTTTCCACTACCTCTGGTGGGTGGTGGGCTAGAAGGGAGCTTAAAGCATTTAAGAACTATCATTAAAAGTAGGTTTGAAAAAATTTAAACTACACCCTTGAATAATGATTGATGTGGGAAAACCCATCCCACTATGGGTAGTGTAGCTCCTGGGCAGATAATCTAGGGTTACATAAAAAATAACCTCTGCTATTAGGTTTCTACCATGCCTTCCCCAAATGATGGACTCTAATTTTTAAGCCTAATAATCCTTTTCCTTCCTAGGTTGCTTTTGGTCACTGTGTCATCACAGCAATGAAAACCAAGAACAATAAATATGTTTTAAAAATGTACATGGAGATAGACAAGACCATGGTAAGAACAATTCCTCTTGAAATTGTGAGGAAAAAAGGTTCAAGCTGGTATTGTAGCCCCATCTCACACTACAAAAGGTCTGGCTATTGTACACAAATGTTTAGGGGATCTTGAAAAGGTATTAAACCTGTGTATGTATATGAAAACATTTTCAGGGTTCAACATTATCTTACATTATCTTTGGCTAAAGGCATCCACTGAGGGTCTCAAACATGGATGAGAGGTGGCTGCTGTATGCCTATAGATATGCCGGAAAGAGAGACGTTGAAGAGGGAAGGGGTAAATGTTGGTAAAGAGAAGGAGGCCATTTTAGTTGAGGACAAGGATAACACACCTAGAGATGGTAGGAACAAGTCATTCATGTGGTGGGAAGGGAAAGAACGTTCTAGGCAGAGAAAGTAGAACTACACGGATACTGAGGCAGGTGTGTTACAAGAGTGTTCTAGAAGAATGATAAAGAAGGATTTACATCAAAGACACGACAAACCTACTATGGGATTTTTAAGCATGCTTATGGATGCTTCCTAGTGATGAGGGTGAAGGCCAAAAATGACATCTGGGAGCCCATTAAGATGGCGCTGTAACAGTATAAGGAAAATGCATAGTGTTTAAATGGGGGTGTTCACAGCAGGTAAGTACAGAAATCATCTTACTGTGGCATGTATTTTGAAGACAGGGCTGACAAGAGCATTTTAGGGCATAGAGAAAAATAAATGTTATATTTGAATTTCTAGTCAGAAGCTTGGTACAGATGGTAAGTCATCAGTGCGAGCCGGGGTCTGTACTTTAAGGAGAATAGGGGGCTGGTATTACAAATCTGGAGGGCTAGTTCAGTCACAGTGCTAGAAAAGTCACTATTTGAGGAATGAGTACAGGAAGCTATGAAAACAGGCCTCTACTGTGCACGATTAGATGGTGAGGGGAAGCTTAGAGCAACAAATGAAGCAGGAGAAGGAGCGGAGCATGTGATGCTCATAGAGCCCATAGTTTGGACAATACAACCTCTTGGGTTCTTTCTCTTGGATTTCTATTTCACATGTCCATCTTCAGCTGAGAATCTAGGTCTAGGCCCTGGATGAGCATCCCTCAGGATTTCTCAGAAGCTCCTCCCTGGGCTCTTCCTTCTCGGAGAAGAGTTTCTAAGGATACACACTTACATGGTTCTCTCTCTCTCTCTCTCTCTCTCTCTCTCTCTCTCTCTCTCTCTCTCTCTCTCTCTCTCTCTCTCTCTCCTCCTCCTCCTCCTCTCCCTCCTTCTCCTCCTCCCATAGTTCCTGCATTCCTCTGTCCTCCAAAGCAGACATTGAACTTCTGAAGTACCCTTCTGTTCTTATCTCTCTGACACAGAGCTCTGGTACTAAGATTGTAAGTCTACGGCAATCAAATACAGTTGGCAGAACTTGGCAAACCCCAGAAGACAAGCTAACTATGAATGGTCACTTTAAAGAAAAACTGAAGAGAAGAAAAGGTCTGTACTGCTAATGAAACAAAGGGTCTCTTTCACTCCATATATATTAAACAACAGTAACAAAAATAGAACATGTGACATGGCCAATCATCAAAATTAAAGCGAAAATTTTATTTTATTTTATTTTCCCTTCCTTCCTTCCTTCCTTCCTTCCTTCCTTCCTTCCTTTCCTGCCTTTCCTTTTTTGGACACGGTTTCTCTGTATAGCTCTGGCTGTCTTGGAACTCACTGTAGACTAAAGTGACCCCAAACGCAGAGATCCACCTGTCTCTGCCTCCTGAGTACTGGGATTAAAGGCATGTGTCGCCATCACTCTGTGTGAATATTTTCTTTCTTTTTCTTTGAACATCTTCTTTTAAAGAAAGTTTTCTTTATTTTTATGTTAAGTCTGTGCATGTATTTATGTGTGTCACGTTTATGTCTGTTCTCTACAGAGGCCAGATGTTAGATCCTATGGAGTAACATACAGTTGAGAGCCACTATGTTGGATGCTGGTAATGGAACCCCGGTTCTCTGCTGACCAGGCACTAATCTGAGCCACTGCACAAACTCTCCAGCCCCCAAAATGAATATTTTCATCAAATGCTAGAATTATGAAACTGGGGCAAATCACTTCAGGAAAGTACAGTAAGTTTTGATTTTACCCATGCAATATACATTCAGAGACTAGCTATGAATGGATCTGATTCTAGTGTGACAAATAAAGAAAACAGACACATGAATGGAGGCTGTGCTCTGGCGTAAGTACATTCTTAATTGGGGGAGCTTGGTTTGTGGCAGGTACCGATAAGTACTCTGAAGAAAAGCAAGCGCCACTCAGGGAAATGTGAAAGCAAGTAGAAGAAGAAAGAGACAGGATTAGATACTGTCGAGGGCTATCCCTGTCAACCCACATACGTCGTGTTACAGCTCAGATCTCTAATGTTTCCCGAAAGCCTCCCCCACTCCGTCCCAGTTGACATTACCATTTGTCAGTGGTAGAAGATTTAGGCTCTGGGGCCTAGTTGGAGGAGTTAGGCCAATGGAGGCGTGCCCTGAAGAATATACTGAGACTTCAGATCTTTGTTCTGTCTCTTTTCTGGCTGGCTGTGATGAGGTGAACAGCTTTGTTCTACCACACTCCCAACCACGATGTTCTGCAGGTCATAGGCCCAAAGCAATGGGGCCAAATAGCCAGAAGTTGAACCAACTAAACTTGAACGTTTTTATAGGTTGATCGTCTTGAGTACTTCCCCAGTGATGGGAGGCTGACTGGTGTCAAGCTTGCAAGGAAAACTTTGGATACAGCTCCACTTTGTTTAGTGTAGTCTTTAGATTTTTAAGTCATTGTCTGGAACCTCTGGAAGCCAAAGTTTATGAATTTGGTCATAAATTCATATAATTTTATAAATGGTCAAATTGTTTAGTTCCTTGTGGGGGGTCAACCTATGATTGCATGATAATAAGTGTGCTGAATAGTTCATTAACTAGCATAGGAGAAAATGTTTGGAAGGAATTTCAAGTATGCCTTGAATTCCTGCCACAGGATAAGTGTTCCAGTAAGTGGATACTTTGAACATCACTATCTCCAGTCTCTTTAGATGGCTGCTTTGAAGTCAGGCTCTGCTATTTTCTTAAAGTCACACTGGCTAATAATCACATCAGAGTTCTACTAGAAATCTACATTATATTCTAACTTGAAGTGCCTTTAACAGAGAGTCTATTGCAAAGACTTCAGAGCAAAGGTCAAGTACAATATAACCATCGGAATGCATAAACTATCAGAAAAATTCAGAGTTGGAGCCAATAAACATTAAGTACATAACTTTATCAAAGCCAAGAGAAAATAAATTATACTGAAAAACACAAGTCCTAACTAGAGAGACCCCCATCCCATATTTGAAGAGTTGGAGAATCCATTTTTGTACTGCCTGGGATTTGTTTTGTCCATGAGAAAGCAGCATATGGTGTGTCAACATCCCTGGATCTCAGTTTATTCCTCTCTAAAAATATAATGTTTTTACCAGGTGTAGTGGTGCACATATGTAATCCCAGCACTTGGGAAGCCCAGGTAGTAAAATCATCACGGGTTTGAAGCCAGCCAGGGTTACACAGTGAGCCTCAATCTTGAAGAAAGGAAAAAGAGACAGAAAACAGTAGAGCCATTTCCCCCTACTAAAGATGCTCTGTTAGAGTGCCGCATGGTTTGAATGACAGGAAAAAACACAGCTAACTGGAGTAAGAGATTGGGAATTTTTCAGTTCACCAGACTCAGTATTCCACTCTTGGGTAGGTTTCTTTGTAGATCTGCACAGAAGTTCTACTATGTTTCGTTTGTAATATGGCAAAATAAAGATGTTATAAAATCTACCTTTTAGTCATTGTACCTACAGTTCAGTGTCACACTGTGGACTGGCATTGCTGTGCAGACAGCATGGATATTTCTCTCCAGAGACTTTCATTTTCACAGGCTGAAGGGCTCTGCCCACTGAACACTACCTCTCTGCCTCTTTTATTCCCTCGGTGCCTGATAAGAACTATGCTGTTTTCTATACCTTTGCATCCGACCAGAAGTGGTTATATTTACTGTATGAAATATAGGCCTGCAACCATGCTAAAAACTCAGCAACTTGGAAAATAGCCACATAAGACTTCACTTACTAGCAGCCTAAGGCAAAGAGCAGTGAGACAGCATAGGACGGAGACAGACAGAGATGCTAACGGCTATTTGTCATGTAAGTCAAAGGCAGAGCAGTTCACGCACACCATCTGTGTTAACTCTCAGCTCCATGACTTTAACTGCCTTATGGTTGCTCTCTGGGTCACCAGAGTCATCCTCTCTAATCACTCCTCCAAACGGTCACTACCATACCTTCCTTGAAATGTCAGCATTGCATTCCTGCCATAAATTCCTTAGCAGTTTCCTCAATGCCCACAAGTTAAATTTTGCCCTGTAAATGAGGCTTGCCTTCCGTGATCTGTTCTACACCCATGGTATTGGCTTCCTCCGCCTTTGCGGGCCAATCTGATGACTAGTGCTCTTACCGTTTGCAGCAAGCACATAGCCCCCTCCTCCTCCTCCTCCTCCCTCATGTCTTGGAATCTGTGGTTGCTCAATTCCTTCCTCTGGAAAGGTCCTCTCCCTTCTTCCTGTACCTGCCTGTGTGTTATGACTCACTCTACGCTCTGCTCAAATGTAATATTATAACGTTTGAAGGAATTCTTTGGCCCATCTCCAGACTGAAGTTGAACCTTTCTCTGTTCCTACTTGAAAACCCACAGGGTCCACTTTTTGGTAGATACCATCTTCAGTCTGTCTGCTTACCATGAACACCAAACAACTGCACAAAACAAAGACTATGTGCTCAGAAACCAGGTTAGTAAAGTACCAATTAAAACCTACTGAATGAATGATAAACAGAAATTCATAAGCTTCTTATTCAAAACAATATTTCAGACGAACAAAGACTTGTTTTCTACTATCAGAAAATGAAACCAGTGGTTAAACAATCATTTATAACCATCTAATATATGTGTAAGAATCTCTAATTATACCTATTTGTATTTGGTAACCTTTAAAAATTAGTCTCATTTAAAAATGTTCTTGTCTATATAACTCATATTTTAAATGCATTACACTCATATATGTATCATACACATATATGTATGTGTAGACACACACACACACACACACAGACACACACAGACACACACAGACACACCCAGACACACCCAGTGATACTTGAATGGTTTTCTCAAACTTTCCAGAAATACTTTTCCTCCCCAATGCATACCTATAACAAAATAGGTTTTACTCTGCGGCCATCTGTCCAGGCCTTTCAAAGGTCAATCATGTAACTAAGTAGACGTAAAATGGAGTGGTATGATTACCTGAAAGGAACAATGTAATACAGAACATTGCAACATCTGGTTTTCCTTCTCTGAAATAATTTGCTCCCAAAGAAGCCAACTGTCCACCATTCAGGGAAAGCAGACCACCCCAGGAGAGCTCCCAGAGCCAGAGAAATGATGCTTTCCTTCAGCATCCAGCAGTAGCCCATCTTCCATTGTAAATCTACAGTAAGTTTTATTATGTGGGCATCACATATTACATAAAGGGTTTAGAAAACTAATATGGCCAAGATACCTTTGTCAAAAAAAAAAAACAAAAAACAAAAAACAAAACTGTGGAAGTGAGATTCAGAAGTTGAGACCAATTATGTGGGATTTCTGTGTGTTTTTTTTCCTTTTCCTGGGTCTTGCATGATTTCTTTTTATGTATGGGTACCATGTGGATACCTTATGCCCCAGAGGCCAGAGGAGAAGGTGAATCTCTTAAAGCTTTAGCTCCAGATGTTGTGACATAATTGCTGAAAATCAAACACAAGTCCTCTGGAAAGCCAGTCAGTTCTTTTCACCTCTGACCCACCTCTCCTTCTATCTTTCTGATTGTCTATAGCAAACAATTGTCTACTATTTTAAAACTATAAAGTATAGTTATACATTTATATAAATGTATATTGAATAAAAAATTTTATAATGCATTTTCTATATGAAAGATAGAATAGTGAGTATCCCCACATATGAAGAGAAAACAGACTGTAGAGCTAAATAGGACGATTTAACAACTGAGTAGCAGCAGAGATTCCATTGATAAAGAATTTTTAACAACACAATTGTAAAAACCTTTGCCTGAATCTAAACTTGTGATAAAGTTGAACGAAGAGATCTGTTATTGCCATGCTGGTCCTAAGGTAACGTGCTGTACATGAAGCTTGTGTATCGCTGCTTTGTTTGAAACAGGAAGAAGATCCTGGTTCACGTTTTCATTTTATTTTATTTTTAAGAATGAATATTTTATTTTTTTCTTCATTCAGGAAGAAGATTGTGGTTTGAATTTCTATTTTTAAAAACAAGATAACATTTATTTAGAAAAGACTCTGGCTTCAATTCTATGTTTAATTTGATGATTTCTCAAGGCAGGATGCACGAGCAAGTGTTCATGGTGATCTGGTTTAGTAATATTATTTTTGTGAAAATACCTTTTACATTCTAAGAGACTGGAATGTTCGCTGGCCCTCACAGACAAGTTAATAATACCCATGGAGGTCATTTATGATCAACGATATGCTGGTATGTGCTCAGATTATTTGTTTAACCTTCCATTAGGACAGTGGTTTTCAATCTTCCTAATGCTGTAGCCCTTCAAATGTAGTTCTTCATGCTGTGTTGACCACTACTATAAAATCATTTTCATTGCTACTTCATAACTGTAATTTTGCTACTATTATGAATCATACTGTAAATGTCTGTGTTTTCTGATAGTCTTAGGAGATTCCTATGAAAGGGTCATGTGATCCCCCAGTGGGGTAGTGACCCACATGTCAAGAACTACTGTTTTAAGAGAACAGTGTAACAATTAACCTTACTTGCCTTCGATTTCTATGTAATTAACTTTTACATCCTAAAATATTGCATACCTTTAATTTTAAATTATGTACTCTCCTATATGCTTGCCCTGGAGAACAATGCATTTATGTCTGTTTGCATGCTGTCATCATTTCTTAAGAAACAGCAAATAAGCCAAGAGTGACTTTATACAACAGATATTTAATGTTGAAAGCAGAGTACAGATATTGCCCGGTAAAAATATGTTTGCTGTATGAATATGTTGGAGTCCATTGGGGTAAATAATTTAATCCCTTTTAAAATTATGTTAAAGGGCTGGAGAGATGACTCAGTGGTTAAGAGCACTGACTCCTCTTCCAGAGGTCCTGAGTTCAAATCCCAGCAACCACATGGTGGCTCACAACCATCTGTAATGAGATCAGATGCCCTCTTCTGATGTGTCTGAAGACAGCGACAGTGTACTTATATATAATAAATTAATAAAATCTTAAAAAGAACTCTGTTAAAGACTTCTGTAAGGAATTCCTCATGTCTTCCCCATGTGGTGCTTTCTGTTCTGTTCAATGAATATTGATTCAGACATCAGGCAGGTATAGACACAGAGTGGACAGGCTACAGACAAGCCAGAAACCATAAATTCCAGAAAGAAGGAAGATGCAGGGTGTGGTACTTTGAATAAGAATGCCCCTCCTCTCATAGGTTCATATGATTGAATACGTAGTCATCAGCAAGTGGCACTACTTAGTAGGGATTAGGCAGTGTATCCATGGCTACTGGCCACCAGGTTCTCCAGCATCCCTCAATCTCTACCTATTGCAGGACTCTCTAGGCTGCTGGACTACCCTGCCACCTATCGTAGCCTGCACCAGCCCAGAAGCTGGGCTGCCCTTCGTCCAGTCACCCTTCCTTATATAACGCAGCTGTTTTTGTCACCTGGCATCTCTTCTGGTCTTTACCTTCCTTGGTCTGGCTTTTCCCACTTCCCTCCCCTTTCTGCTATCTGCCACATGGCCTGTCTCAGTCTAGTCAAACCCACTTTGGGGCCTCCCAGATGTCCCTGCCTCTGGCTATGGTCTTCCTCATAGATATAATAAACTTTCTCCTTCACCATACCTAGAAACCCTCATGTCCTTTTATTTATTTATTTAGTTAGTTAGTTCAACTATAATAATCATTTTAAAGAAATTATTTAAATTCTTTATACAATCTCAGAGCAGACAAAAAAGTATGTACCACTTGAAAAGAGAAAGTTTATGCTTTTTGTATCTTATAAATTTAAGGTAATTCGATTGTTTGATTGAACAAAACACAACCTATGTAGATTTATAAGCATTCATTGGAGGCTAGTCATTGGCTGTCACTTTTGAATGAGTATGGGTTAGAGTTTTAGAAAAATCAATGTACCAAGACTCCGACATTTGCTTCTAAGCTATACCTGTTTCATCTTTGAGCTTGAACTCCGTTCCTCTTGACCTACTTCCAGCATTTTGGAGTCTAGCGAATCAGCCTGAAGGCTTATCTGAGTCCAAGTCCACCCTTGAAACCCTCAGAGTCCTCGTCTAGGTTTGTGTTAAAATAAATCTTACCCAAACATCTTCACAGTGGATTACCAAGAAAAGGTTCCCTGGACTCGCTCAACCTCCATTTATTTTTTCCCTAAACATAGAGTGCTATCCCAGAAAAGAACTGGGAGGTGGGTGGGGCGTCAAGAAATCTTGGACTGAATGGGGAAGGGTTATACTCATTTGCAACTGAGTTGAGGATTTTGGATGTAGTTCAGGTAAGGCAGAGCAGAGGTGTGGCATAGGGCCGAAAGGCCATCCCTAGATACCAAGCTGTGCCCTGGGACCTTTCTAGGACCTTCTTTATCATTTATAGAATTCATGAACTCAGGTCTTAACCTCAAACACACCTTCCTTTAGACTGAGGCAGCAGAGCAAAGCTTTTGAAGAAAAGGCCTGGAGGTCCATGCTCCTTAGTAACTTAATTATCACCGGGAGAAAGGGCTTAGCCTCTGCCTGCCTCCACTTTTACATTCATACCTGAAGGGAGCACCAGGAGCCAGTTGCTTATTTTAATGAAAACAACTTAAAGCCCCATGCTTGGTATTTTTCTAAAGTTTATCTGTCTGGTTGGTTTCCTAGCATTTTCCTCTATGTTGGTAAATTCATGCCAGATGAGTTTTTCATTTGTTTTTTGTTTTGTTTTGTTTGATATGATAACTTTTCTTTAAGGTCATGGGCGAAGTCTTTAACCTCTCTTGCCCTTGCTTAACCAGTATCCTTGTCTTGGGAATAGGTAGGCTGTTCGTACGTTTGCTCCTGGTTCTAAACAGATGAAACACAGCTAATTGCTGCCCTGTGGGGCATACCAAGACAGTGTCTCATACTCCCTGGAGTGCAGCACAGCACGGATGTCTAAGGGAGATGAGAAATATGCAGCCCTTTCTCTGTATTTGTCCTCCAGACACCCTGTGAGGGCTAGCGAAAATCTGTTCTGATTCTGCGAGTTACTCTCTGGTATGCGTTGGGTAGTAAAATTATGTTTTGCATTTGTAGTTGGTATTTCATTTTTTCAAAAGTGAACATCTGGTTTTCCTCTTTTAGTTTTGAAGCTCTAGAGCAGCTGGGCAGGGCCACTTGGCGTCCTTCTGTATCTCTGTGAGTCATGACTGAAACTTACAATCCATCAGCTACTTGTCCATTGGCTCACCAGCCGCCCCTCATTTCCCTACAGTTTTTTTGGTTCTGGATGAGGAAAGGGTCTGTATCAGCTTGTTCCATCCAACCCCTGGGAGTTTGGGGAGAGCCAGTATTACATGAAGATGCCTCTGGTCAGCTGTTACCAAATGTGAAAGGCCCAGCCCTGAGTGGGTGAAAAGTAGAGTCTGGCTTGCACTCGTTGGGGTTTTGAGTCATAGCCGATTAGTGTTTAGAGGAACCGTTTTTCTCTCTTCCCTATTTCTGCAATCTGTAACTACAGATAAAGTGAACTGTGCTGAGGCTCTGAGGACTCATTTATTTTCACCAAGGAAGTGATTTATTTGCATCATCTTATGAGTCCTATACTATTTGGAAGAGGGAGTTTGTTTTCTACATGCCTCAGTGCTCTTGAGTTCGAAAGTTCTTCATGATTCCTAGACCACACAACTGCGGCAGCTCTGACCCTGGCTCACAGGAGAACCAAGGTATAGCACTGTGTGAAAACTCTTCATCAAGGCAGCCCCTCTGCCACCCAGATGTAGAGTCCTCTTCCTGACCCACAGTGTCAGTTGGGCTATTGTCATGCTCAGTCACCATGACAGCTCACTACTATTAGAAACAGCCCACACTAGGTAGCCCAGCACTCAAGATCCTCTAGAGTTTGTCCCCAAACAGTGATAACCAACTGCTGCTATGAGAGCCTCGTGCAGTCTAGCCCAAGTACACGACTTGCCATTGTTGTTTGTTCTCTGGTATCTACGGTTTCACCTTATGTGACAGTGAGTGCTGCGAGACAGGCTCCGTACGCTCCTTTGATGTCCCCATCACCTTCTCTCTGCTGATTTCAATTCCACCAGAACCCTGATCATCCAGACCCAGGTCAAACGTGTCTGCTACTTTAGAGTCTTCCCTGAGCACACTCTTGGCCTCTTCCAGTTTTCCCATCTCTCCCTCAAAGCACTTGCCGGTATTTTTACCTGGAGGAACAGGTAGGTTAAAGTGCCTCGTTTGCCTGTCTTCCTCCATCATGGGCAGGCATGGCTTGGCTAGTTGTCTAGGTTACCTTTCTACTTTCCTTAGACCTGTCTAAGAAGTATGTACTTGGTAAGCCCTTTCATAAACACAGTAATAAGTATTGGTGGAGAGCTGTAGATTTCCAGAGTGGATCTGTGGTCATTACTTAATTCCCATAAAAGGTATTCTTTTTATGACAGATAAGAAGGAAATGAAAAAGGACTCCTCTTAAACAATCATTTGCCTCATTATTACTGTTCACCTTGTCTGTTGTTCTGATAAAGTCTATGGAAGAAGGAGCCATGCTCATTAATTCCTGTTATATTTCCAGTAAATAATACACACACACACACACACACACACACACACACACACACACACACACACACACGGGTGAGTGCTATGAAGCAGACAGTGGCTCGGTGAACTTAGTTTATTTTTACTAAAAGTATTTTTTCACTTCACAACTAAAAACGATGTTTCCAAGACACATGAGAGATCTGTGTCTTGGAGTGGAATGGAAACCCGCTCTCAGGATCATAGACACCACGCATTTTCCCACCAAACCATCGGATTCCCATCCATGGCTTTCAATCATCTTTTGATTTGGTTGGGTATAGCCCTCGTCGCTACAAATGTATAAAAGGTGAAAAACTAAATAAACCAAAGCCACCCAAAACTTTTCTTTTTCACAATCTAAATATTCCTCCCTGTTCATTTCAGACACCCAAGCAACTGAAAAGGGGCAGTAGCTTTTTTGTTTTGTTTTGTTTTTGCTTTTGTTACTAAAACCAAGTCCAAGAGTATCATTGTGCAGTAGGAGAAGGGGTGTACTCTTAGAATGGTGGGGTTATTTTTCTACCAACCCCATCGGTTTCCTCTACAAGAAACAACAATTTTGACGTAAGAGTAAATAATAGTTTCCATCTCAACTTTATTTTGTGCTACGTTGCCTGGAAGAATACCCATCGTTACAATTTCTTTTCCTATTTCATTTAAAGGAACGAAACAAGCATGCAAAGCAACTGCATCAAACCAAGATTTAAGGGAAGAAACACAGGGGACAGACAGCAGCACTCACCTCTGTTTCAAAAGTGAACTAAGCAGAAACTGGAGGGATGCACGGGCATCGTTCAGAAGACCCAAGCTGGGTCTCAGCGCTCTCGTGGCAGCTCTCATCCACGTCGCACCAGTCCTTTCTGGCCTTCTTGGGAACCAGGCAGCTCCATTTACAATGCTCTTAAATTACTTATTTTTAGGCAAAACACTCATACACATAAATAGATAGATAGATAGATAGATAGATAGATAGATAGATAGATAGATGATAGATAGATAGATAGATGATAGATAGATAGATAGATAGATAACCTTATTTTAAAAAAGAAACTAGGCACAGAGGCTACGGCAGGAAGAGTTCCAGACTGGCCAAAGTTATAATGTGAGAAGCACTCTCCAAAAGTAAAAAATAAAGAAGAAAAGACAGCAAAGACCTCACTACTTTTATTCTAAGCAAACTTTAAATTTTTCTACTAAAGCTCAGATAAAAATTTGACCATTTACTTTGAGTTATTAAACTTTTCTGCTTCTCTTTATGTGAAATTTGGAGAAAGATAACTTCTAGTATCTTGAACATTTGTTTGTTTTGGTTTTGTTTGTTTTTTGAGGGTTTTTTTGATGTCATTTCTTCATTTGTAGTGTCTTTACATTGTAGTTGATTATTAAATTGCTAGACTTGAAATTTTGTGTTTGTTTAATAAAACATTTAAAAGTAAGAATTAAACATTTGGTGTCTACTTGTTATTGTTAATTAAATGTGTTTACCCTTTTTTTCCGGTCTTGTTAACAATGCGTTTCTTTGAAGGTTGTCAATGGTTAGCTGGGTAAAGGTGCTCATTACCAAGGATCTACATGGTAAAGGGAGAGGACCAAGTCTCCTAAGTTGCTCTCTGAATTCCACACTCATGTCATGTTATATGTGTTCCCATGTACGTAATACACATAACTAAATAACCACCTAAGTGTTCGGAGCCAAGCTCTACATGTAAGAGAGAAAAGACAGTGTTTCTCTTCTGGGCCCAGGTTACCTCACTCATATTTTATTTGTCGGTTCCACCCATTTTCCCTCTCATTTCATAACTGTATTCTTTATCGATGAGGAAAATCTCATTCTATCTAGTGCATTTTAATTACCCACTGGTCCGTAGGTGGCTACCTAGGCTATTTCCTAGCTATCGGATGAGAGCAGCAATGGGCACGGCTGTACACGTGTCTGGGTTGTAGGTGCAGCGTCCTGTGGGCATATCCCTGGAGTGATAGCTGAGTCAGAGGATGATTCTATTTTCAGTTTCTTGAGAAACCTCTACAATGAGTTCCATAATGCAGCACTAGGTTCTGGTCCTAAGGACAGGAAATCAGAGTTCTTCATGCCTCATGTCTGGTCAACATTTGGTGTCATTTGTTTTCTTGATGGCTACCATTCAGACCATGGTGAGATTAAAGGAGTGCACCACAACATCCAGTTTGTTGTAGGCTTTTGAAAACTCAAAGCCTACCCCACATTGATACACTTCCTCCGGCACGTCCACACCTCCTAATCCTTCTTAAAGAATCCATCCCTTGGGAAACAAATGCTCAAAAATATATGGCTCTACAAAGGGCGATTCTCACTCAAACTACCATGCACACTATTATGAAAGAAGTACAAATGGACATCACGTCAGAGCACCAATGGCTGAAGGACGTCAGCTTCTTTCCTTATCAGACAAATTTGAGGATAAATGAAAACCTCTGTAGAGTTTGTTTTAATATTTCAAATAAACCCACATAATTCATACGGTCTCACTAGTGTAGAGGATGACAGTTCTTTCTTCCTACTTATGTAGATTGTCTGGAACTTAATGTTAGAAACGGAGTGTGTGTGTGTGTGTGTGTGTGTGTGTGTGTGTGTGTGTAGGCATACATGGTTCACAGTATGTATGTAGAGGTCAGAGAACAATGTGCGGAAGTTGGCTTTATCCTTCTACCATGTGAGTTCTGGCCATTAAATCTAGATCACCACACTTATGGTCAAGCACTGCTAAGCCATCTTCTCTACTCCTAAGGAGTTTCTCTATTTTTCCCACATTCTATTCAAATTCTTCTCCCTGTCTTTGTTACATCAAAACTACTTGAGGAACTATTGTTGCCAAAGCACTGCACAACACGCGTGTTCTTTATAATGTGTAAAGGAACATACTGTCCTTGACATGCCAGTCTGATAGAGGCACATAAAAGGCAAGCAAGGATAGGAAATAATACACTAAACCAGAATATACTACATGGTAAGTACATGGTATAGACAATGGTTTTATAGGAAAGAAGATATTTATCTGATATTGAAATGATACGGAGGAATTAACTTCTCAGAGAAAGATGTGACTTAGTTTGTTTTCTGTTGTAACAAAACACTTGAAACTGGATGTCTTAAAAAGATAAGAGGTTAGCTTGATTTGACTGTTAGTTCTGGCACCTCATGGGGCATGGCTTCGTCTCAGGAGTATGACTGGTAGTAAATGACACTGTCCAGGAACATCCGCGAGGGCAAGAGTTTATGTATTAAGAGAGGAAGCCAAAGAAAATTTCAAATGTCAGGGTCAATCTTTCTTAGCAAACCTTTCTGTGAGAACTAACAAGGTTCCCATGAATGCTGCCTCCATTCCTTTAAAAAGCATAAACTTCAATGGCCCAATTACATCTCATGAGTGCCACCTTGAAAGGTTTAACACCACCTTTCAAAAGTATCACACTGGGGAACAAACTTTCAAGACACCTTTGAGGGACACACTCAGGCTACATCCAAACTACAAGGAACAACCCTAAAGAGGGCCAGCGAAGAATATTGTAAACCATAGGATTGGAAAATGACAGTGCTCACCTACAGGCAGCACAGCCAAGCAAGGTGTACGCCTTAATTCGTTTCATTCTTTGCAATATTCATTTGGGTGTTATTCTCCTTTATGTTGGCAAATAGAAACTTAAGGGCCACAAAGCTAAGGAGCACCATGGCAATTGCTAGAACTTCACCAGGTGTGTGGTGTTAAGAACTCTTCAACTCTAAATATCTTAACAACAGCCAGGCCTCTTGCTGGGGAAGCAGCAGACAACAGAGTCAGGCATAGGTGGACATGGGACAGAGGTGAAATCTAAGGGGAAGGAAAAAACCCAGGAATGTCCACAGACTCTGTTATTGATGCAGGTGAGACCTTGAACGGCATTCACCTCTGAGTCTTAAGACAAATTATTTTCATCTTCTTTTTAAAAGTAAAAATTTTTATTAACTCCTTGAGAATTTCATACATGCATGCGATGTGTCTTGATCATATTTATTTCCCATTCTTTCCCCCCAACTCCTCCCAGATCCCCTGCGTATCCCCTACCATTCCCAATTTTGTGTAAAGGGTACGGTATTTTCTACCTGCAGACACAGTGCAGTCTCACACACTGCAGCTGGAGTTCATTGAAAATTAAAAGGTAGAATTAGAGTAACCATCCAATTTAATTATGATTCTCAGCTGCGGAAATGTACAAATTAGACGTTACCTAGAATTTGTGGCTGTAGCTTTGACATTTGTGTGTGAACATCCATTTTAACTTCAAAAATTCATGAATGTTATATTTGGTCTTGGGACTGACCCTCCTCCATGGTGCTGTTTCTCGGGTTTTCCTCCTCTGCTGTTAAATCAACTTGGCAAGAATAAGATCACTACCACAATTTTGAGCCAAATTTAAAGCAGGCTTTATTTAGTACTGGCCAAGAAGATGGACATTGGCCAGGTCTATACCTGGGACTCTCGGAGAAATGGCCACAAGTCACGCTTGGCAGAGGCGTATGTGTGTGTGTGTACATTCATGTACATGTATAGGTGGAGAATGTATATATGTGTATGCGTGTATATACATATTTATACATGTATATGTTTATACACACATGCACATATATACACACACATATATATACATGCTATACATATATGTGTACCTATGATATATATTATATATATCAGGTTCAATCAGGGGGGCAAACATATATCCTGGCACAATTCCTGTCCGTGTACCTCTTGCCTGCATCCAATCAGGGGCAAGCATACATTCTAACATATTTCCTCTTTACCTACCTCCCACCTACATGTGAGGAAGCACATCTGGTGCAGTTGGGTCAACCAGACTTGCTCAGGAAAGTGAAAATATGTGACTAGTTATCTTTTATGGACATCAGCCTTCAGCAGCTTAGGAAGTCCCTAAGCTGTCCCTAAGCAAGAGGTTTTTACCTTACAGGTTAGCACCATTTTTGTTTTATGGATCTCTTAGGCACAGCAGTTAAAACTTAAAACATAACTGGCTCTCACACTGCCACCGTGAGAGACAGGCAGACATAGTGGTCTTGCTGCACAGATTTGATCCCTGTGCTCATGGAGGCTCCGTGTGGGTAGAGATGGGGGCCAGCACAACTGCTCCCACACCGGTCACAGAGGACAGCTTTCAGCCTTAGGAGCAGAAGGAAAAGACGAAGGATGTAGCAGAATGGAGGAGATTTTTTTCTTGCATTTTAGGAAAGGAAAACTGTTTGGAGTGAAAGTGAGCCTCGGTCAAATTGACATTATCTATCCTGGAGCAAATTCACAGAACTCTTTCCAGTCCCAAAACATGTTAGGAAAACAATGATCTCATCTGAAGGAGCTGACTCGACTTGGATGAGGACTCCATCAGACAAGCTTCCTGAAAAGACAGAAGAATAATAACCAACATCTGTGTTGCATAAATCCATTTTAAAAAAAAAAAAGTTTCCAAGAAAAAAGCCAATAACTCTGTCTTCTCTACTCTTCTTCCGGCCTTAGTTCAAACAGCATCGAACAGAAACAGAATCCATGCATCTATTTAGGGGTTTGAACAGGGTTTGTCCCCACTTTGTTGTTATTGTTGTTGTTGTTGTTGTTGTTGTTGTTTTGTTGTTCCTCCACCTACACTGAGGGTTTTCGTTTTTTGTTTTTATCTTTCAATCATTTGACATTCATTTTTGCCCCTTTGGAAACTTGTTTGTTTCTGATTCCAATTCAGTGAGGTCGGGTCTAGCTTTACCTCTTTAGATTAACATGAAATAGCAGAATTTTGCCAGCACTAAGATAGAATATCTCTCACCACACACGCTTACTCTTTGGACATGGCCTCATTATACAGTCTATAGCTTCAGGAACCCCAAGTGGCCAAGACTAAGGAAGAGGGGTCCAAGAGTTTTAGCTTCTAGGCTACCTAGATATGACCTTCTTTCCTTGGAATAAGTGGAGAGTATTAGTGTCCCTTATGCATCTTGTCTCCTAGCATGTGTTATTTATTCATATTGAAGTCTCAGTCGACATCTCTTTAAATGCTCTAGAAAATAAGAAAAGGTAAACCTGTTTAGAGTTCGAAGGAAAAGAATCGATACTCACTTGCTTCCAATTGTTCTTTACTGATGGATAAATGGAAGGAAATAGTAGCCCCTGGCGCCTCAAGTAACAACAGATGCAGTGTGATTCTCAGAAGGGAAGGATCCAGAAGGCCAGGGGATTCTCTGAGAAGGGTCAAGAGGGAGAGGGAGCAGAGTTTTCAGTGAGCCGTGTGTGGGCCATAAATGGCTGCTGAAGTAGGAGAGGCTCAGGATGGCACATCTCTGCCTGAGGTAGAAACAGGTAAGGGAATCGGATGGTCACGTGACCAGGTGAGAGGGCCCTGCCAGGTCTTGGAAAGGAAGCAGAATGAAGCAAAAGGCAGGAAGGTTGTCTGATAATTACAGACGGTGACAAGCTAGTTTGAGATGATCAACTAGAAGTACGGTTCCGAGAACTGGCCTTGAGCTCTGATTTTCTAGGTGGGGTAAAATCACACACTTCAGGGTTTTTGTTTTTGTTTTTGTTTATTGGTTTTCTCTTTTCTTTTCTTTCTTTCTTTCTTTCTTTCTTTCTTTCTTTTCTTTCTTTCTTTCTTTCTTTTATGATATGTCCTACTTTTGCCTCCAATATGCTTTATTAAATTTTTCTTTTTGTTTTTTTTTATTGGAAGCGGTCTTTTAACTGAATTTTGAGACAATCTTACCTTTTCCACTCATTTCCTTTAGACATTTAATCAGCAGCATTCATTTCTTCCTGGCTGACTCTTGTTATTTAGTTTGGTAGTTGTTGGGTCTATTTCTGATTTTTTTTTTTAAATTTTTCTTTCTGGATCTTAAATTTTTTATTGGTTATTTTATTTATTTACATTTCAAATGTTATTTCCCTTTCCGATATCCCTTCTGCAAATCCTATATCCCAAGTCCTTCCCCTCTGCCTCTATGAGGCTGTTCCCTCACCCACCCACGCACTCCCTCCCCACCACCCTACCATTCTTCTATGCTGGGGCACTGACCCTTCACAGGATCAAGGGCTCCCTTTCCATTGATGCCAGATAAAGCCTTCCTCTGCTACTTACGCAGCTGGAGCCATGGCTCCCTCCATGTGTACTGTTTGGTTGGTGGTTTAGTCCCTGGGAACTCCGAGGCCTTTGGTTGGTTGATATTGTTGTTCTTCCTATGGGGTTGCAAACTTCTTCAGGTCCTTCAGTCCTTTACCTAGTTCCTCCACTAGGATCCCCATGCCCAGTTCAATGGCTGACTGCAAGCAAATGCATCTGTATTGGTCAGGCTCTGGCAGAGCCTCTCAGGAGACAGCTATATCAGGCTCCTGTCAGCAAGCACTTCTTGGCATCAGCAATATTGTCTGGGTTTGGTGGCTGCATAAGGGATGGATCCCCAGGTGGGACATTTTTTGAATGGCCTTTCCCTCAGTCTCTGCTCCACTCTTTGTCCCTACATTTCCTTTTGACAGGAGGAATTCTGGGTTAAATTTTTTGAGATGGGTGGGTGGCCCCATCCCTCAACCTGGGGCCTTGCCTAACCTCTGGATGGTCGCTATAGGTTTTCTCTCCCCTTTGTTGGGTATTTCAGGTACTGTCATTCCTGTTGGGTCCTGGGAGCCTCTTGCTTTCATCTGGGACTTTCTGGTAGCCATTGCCAGTTCCCCATCCCCCACTGCTACACACCTCTGTTCAATTTTCTGACCCTCTATCCATCTCCCCATCTCCTCCCATACCTGATCCTGCCCCTCTTTTTTCTCTCCCTCTCCTCTCTCCCTCCCAAGTCCCTCCCTCCCGCTACCTCCTGGGATTATTTTGTTCCCCCTTCTAAGTAGGACTGAAGGGGGGTCTTCTGAGCTTTTTTCCTATTATCCACTCATTAGTGAGTACATACCATGTGTGTTCTTTTGTGACCAGGTTACCTCACTCATCTGGTAAGCATCGTGAGATGAGAAGACAACCCTTATACGTGTCTATCTTAGTCTGGAATAAACACAGAGTCAATTTATAGGGACATTGAAGCAAATACACGTGTTTCTTATGTGAGGAGAGTTGATGAAGCCAATGTAGCTAGACAAGGGAGACTCAGGATTGTACTTACCTGTATGGGTTTGTCTTCATGTGGTTTAGAATATCAACCCACTCTGTTTTCATAAGAATCCAGTGAGTGAACTATGATTATTAACCTCACTTTATACATGACTACCTGGGGCAATGTACTCAAGCACACACAGAGAGACAGCCAGCAGAAAATCTTCCTCCAGCTGCTGCGGTGATAGGAGACATAAAGGAAGTGAAAGAGGAGACAGGGATGAGAGGAACAGGAGCCTTCTATTTCTCGTCAGGTCCTAACAACACAGGAGGAGCATTTAAGCACCCTTCTTTTTTTTCTAAGTTTTTTATTAGATATATTTCTTTACTTACAATTCAAATGTTATTCCCCTTCCCAGTTTCCTGTTCATAAGCCCCCATCCCCTCCTCTCCCCTCCCCTCCCCCATATGGGTATTCCCCCCATACATCCCTCTTACTGCCCCCCATATTCCCCTGCATTGGGGATCCAACCTTGGCAGAACCAAGGTAAGCCCCCTTCTTTATTGAAATATTTTATGAGTGCATATTATCTATAATGGGTTTTTATGATGATATCTTTATACATGTGCATATGTGCATAGTGCATTTTGATCACCCCTCACTCTCTCTTAACCCTCTTCTCAACGAGGCCCCCTTCTACTTCTGTGTGAACATGCATATGAGCACCCCCAGTGAATTTCACTAGGATTGTTTACAGGAGCACAGATGAGGTTTCTCTTTATATATATATATATATATATATATCCATTTTAAATATATATTAATATAATTTATAATATATGTATATTATATTATGCCATACTATGTTGGAATATAATATATTTAATATGCAATATAGTATATTCTATATTATGTGTATGTCTAAGCGCCTATGAGAGTTTATGTGCACCTTATATGTATATATGGCACAGGGCTCCTGATTCCTGGAACAGGAGTTATAGGCAGTTGTGAGCAGCCTGATATGATTACTGGCAACCAAGCTGGGGTAACATGCAGTAACTGGTAACAAGCAGTTACTGCTCGTACTGCTGAGCCTTTGCTCCACCTCCTGCTTGGGGCTTTTAAAGAAGCTCGGGCACATACCCAGCAGGTACACTACTGAAGAAGTTACAATGCTGTCTCTCCCCCCTCCCTCTTATATTAACTGCATCTAAATCTTCAAAAAGGAGAGGGCCTGTCAGTTCCTCCCCTTTCCACAATAGGGTACTAACATCCAATCTTGCCTCCAACCTCTCTTAGAAGGACATTCATAAAGACAGAGCCCTCATGACCTAATTTCCCATTTTATTGCATCACATGAGGGAATGCGTTTCATTTCATTTGCATTTGCAGTTTATTGATGTTGACAAGCTGAGCACACCACACCTAAGTGCAAGCTGACTCTGGCTTCTGTCAAGTTTTTATCCAGGTGGCCGGGGAATTCTTTGAAGCTTTGTAGCTAGAGAAGGGTGAGTTTGGTTCTTGTAGGAGCTTCCTGCCCAAGACCACAAACAGATTAACTCTGGTCATCTGGAAGAGTGCCTTCACTTCTGTGTTGGAGTGAAAGGATCCCCAGTTCCAGGCATGTGAACTCCATAGGTCGGTGGGAATGCCGTGTCTATGTGTACAATGCTTTGTAGATACTGTTTTATGTCATTCAAATCAACTAGGAAGAGGTGACTGCGTTTCTAATGGTGGAGGATTTTGTTTTCTTTACACTCTTCATCTTCCTATATGAAATCTAGTCAACACGCATTTCATTAGCTGTATAAAAATAATCAAAAATTAAAGCACCCTCTCCCCTCTGAAGGCTCGATACTGCCCCTACAGTAGGACCATATTTCCCGGCCTCTGTAAAAACCTGACAATGCTTTACCGTGTTTTCTCCTTTAGATACAGGGGTCTCTAAAGTGGTCCACCCGGTTCTCATCAGGTGCATCTGAATCAAACCATGATCTGGGGCTGCCTGAGGAAATGTCTGAGCCAAGCCACGGAAGTTGAAAGCTGGGTTTAGATTCTGCGGAGAGAGGGGAAATAGAATAAGAAATAGGGCATGCTGGTCCACAGACCAACCTGTAAATTCCTCTTTTGGCAAGTTGTGAGATCACGGTCCTGCCAAAGAACTTACAGAGATCCTGTTTTCACCACATGGAAATAAGAAACTTCAACCACATTCCAGTGTCCTGTGGCGTTTACCACAAACACGCAGACCCCGTTTTCCTTTCACAGCTTCTCCTTCCCAGCAGCTGGCAGGTGAAGGAGGCTGCCAGGGTTGTGATGATTATATTTGGCTTAAGTCATTTTCCTGACTTCAACTTTTCCTTTGAGAAGTTTAACCCTATGTTAAAAATCAATTAAGGGAATTAACAACTAGGTCTAAGATATATACAAGAAAAATTATATGAACAATCCGGATTTATAAAGTTGCGTAACTCTAACACCCATCCAGGCTACTGGCGATGATTAAACGCGGCAGTCACAGGCATGACTTAAGGCTCCAACTCTGGTCAAAGTCTGAGACACCCAAAGGAACCCCAACACCTCCATCCTAGACTCAGACTTGTTTTTCTGTCTAGTCTAGGAAGTGGAGGCACCTTGATTGCTTGGTGACTGTAATTAGAGAATAATTTCTGATGGGAGTTTTCCCCCTCCTCGTGGGCTGCCCCAGAGCACTGACAGGGACCCACATTGTTCTACGATTAGGGTAAGGCCGCTGAGCTCTTTCCTTCCCATTAGTCACTTTGCTTCTATCCATGCTGGACCTTCTTTCTCAGACTCTTCCAAAGCACGTTTGATGGGCTGGGAGGACCGATCATACTAAGTGATTATTGCAACAGCGTGAGGACCTGAGTCCAGAGCCCAAGCATTGTGTAAAGAGTGGCCATGGTGGCATGCACCTGCAATGTCAGCTTTGGGGGGCAGAAACGGAAGAATTGTGGAGCCTCTCTGGTCAACTTGTCTAACAAAAGCCATGAGTTTGAGGTTCAGTGAGAGACCTTGCCTCAAAAGATGGAGAATAGATAGGAGATACCAAATGTCCTCTACATGTATGTACCACACACACACACACACACACACACACACACACACATCACACACACACACATACACACACATGAATGCACATCACACACACACACATCACACACATATCACACATACATACAACGCAATGAATTTTATAGAACATTAAGCAATGTTGTGTGGTAGTTTCTTTGTATTTTACTTTACTGTTTAATGCCAGATTCTATACTCCTTTTCTTACCCTGTCATGGGAAATCCAAACCAACTATTAACTACAGTGAATACATTTTAAATGCATTGATTCTTTGGGAATCATCCTTATCAATATTTCATTAACTCATATGAACCAAAAAAGGCTTTTACATTTTAATAAAATATTTATTATGTTCCTCCTTTTCTTTTATACCAGTACAAGCATAGTTCCATTCTTTATGATTGCCTCCAAAATACTACTATAAGGATTATAGCACTTCACCAGAGAACCAGTCTTGGTTTCTCTGTCTCTGTCTCTGTCCCTGTACTTGTCCTTCTGTCTGTCTGTCTGTCTGTCTGTCTCCCCTCCCCTCCTCCTCTCCTCCTCCTTCCTCCTCCCCCCCCACCTCTCTCTCTCTCTCTCTCTCTCTCTCTCTCTCTCTCTCTCTCTCTCTTTTTTTTTTGTTTGTTTGGCAAAGGCATCCCAATGTATCCCAGTTGGTCTCAAACCACAGCTCCCTGAGTGATGATGTTACAGGTATTAGGTATGCACCATGATACCTAATAATAATCCCAATTTACAATCTACATATCATCTTGAGAGAACAGACATGGTCACATAGTTCTCCATGGATCCTTCTGTTAAAATCACTGTTTCACTCGATTACTGGATATGTTAAACCTTTTTGACTTTAAATACAGCAATCTGAGAAGATATTTCTGCCTTTCCAGATGCCTGTCCTCTGCCTCATTGCTTAAAGCTTCCCTGTGGCTAAAGCTTTCCATCTCCAGACTCTCAGAATTCTCTAAACCTAACTACTCCTGGGAGAGTCAATGCTCTAAGCAAGACTGTCATGGGAATTCTTTTTCTCAATCAATGAATCAGGATACTTGGACAGAATTTTGTAGTTGGGACAGTGAACAGGAAAACCAGAATTAGGGAACCCTGCTCCAGAACCAAAGTCAGGAGACAGAAGCCAGATTGGTGGCCTCATTGCAAAGCAGATTTGTACAAATCTGAACTCCCTAGAATGGGTCAGGAGAGCCAGGAACTTAAGGAAAAACATGTCATACTTCACAATGGTGTGCAGAGTCAGAATCTGATGATGTGTGTATTTCATGAACCCTTAAATCAAGAAGGGGTGTCATTTTGCCAATAAAGTAACTTGTATCTCCATATCACTTAACATGTCCAGACAAACGGCATGATGTTAGAAGAGTAATACAGAGATGGGGGAAATGGGAGTCAATGTCTTAATCCATCACCAGCAACTGAATTCTTCATGGACATTTTTTAAAGATTTATTTGTTATATGTGTTTGGGTGTTTTGCTTGCATGTTTATCTGTGCACCATATGTGTGCAGTGTCTGTTGAAGCCAGATGACGGCATTGGATCATTTGGACCTGAACTTATAGACAGTTGTTAGCAGCCAAATGAATGACGAGAATTGAACCTAGGTTCCCCGGAACAGAAGTCTGTGCTCTTATCCAGGAAGCCATTTCCCCAGCCCCCTCTCTATGTATTTCTACCTAGCACCCCTCTCTTGCTGTGTGGATATCATTTCAAAGTTTAAGAAAAAGCTCCCACTAAGCATGATGCCATTGTTTTATCAGACATAAAAACAAAGATATTCCCATTTGGGAAGCCATGCCTGACGTCTTCGGGGAAGAGCCAAGATACTTTTAAGTTCCAAATTAATGTGCACATGCTCAGAACCCATGGTTTCTCACATAACGGCATATACTCAGGCTGGGCAGGTTAAGAAACACAGTGTACAGATGAACACATACACATTGGGCCAGCATTCTACATTAATTTCAGGATATAATGTATTCTGGGTGCCATTTCAACCCCTAAACTGCTTTAGATTAAAAACAAGAACAGAAAGATCAAGAAAAATAAGAATCTATTTTTAATCTGTTCCAAAGTCTGTTGATACCATCCATTTCGAGCACTGGAACCCTCTCTCCTCCTTGAAGGATGATGTATGCAGATGTCCCAGTGTCTCAGCAACCTGCAGGGATGCATGGAGACTCATTGAAGTAGAAATCCCCTGGAGGCAGCCCATCATCTCACGATCTGCATCCAGAGTCACCAGTATGACACCTGGTGTCATAACAAAGTAGCCTAGTGCTTTCTAGGTATCCAGAAAAGGGGGAAAGCCATTGTTGAATGGACCCTGCTTTCCTCAGGCTCTGCCCCAGCACTGGCACAGGCAGAGAATTAACAACCAAGAAAGATTCTAGGTACCAACTTCTCCACCTCACACCCTTTCATTAAGACATTCCTTAGCCTGACTGGATCTCAGCAAAGCAAAAAGGTTCGAATGGTCTTAGAGTTTGTTCAAGTTCAGAGGACTTTAACACAGTTGCCATATAGTATGAAAAACACCTATAGTGGGAACTATTAAAGAATGGATATTTTAAAAATGTCTTTAAATAGAAGATATGAAGAATCATAAAACCAAAACTATTTTATGGCCAAAATGGATTTGAGGAGCACAAAATAAAGGAAGGACGAAGATTTACTTTGTAAACCTGGACAAGCCCATCAAGCATTCTTTGGCGTTGAAGCCAATTAACTTCACCTTGCAACTCTCCCATCTGGCTAGATTTATCAACTCAGTTATTGGGCACCAAGAAGTAGTGAAGCTTTGCAAATACATGCTGAGTGCTGGGAAATGGCATAGCATCAAACCCTTTTCCGTGTGTGGGATCCTAGAGTGGACTGTTCCCACCACCCAGAACCACTAGCCGATGGATCTGCTTTAAAGTTGCTGTTCTTATGAACGCATCCCTGACACAGACCCCAGTACCATTTACAACATACCCCAACCAGAGCCTGAGTGTACTTGCCATGTCAGACAGGAAGGACTAAGAGCAAAAGGATAGAGAACTGGATTTCAGGGCCAGAGAGTGTGAATCTTCTGGTCGGAATGCTATGTGTTAGCTTTTAGCAATCAAACGTGGAGTGTGACTACTATATTAACCTTCCTTGTACCAGAGTATCTTTACACCCAAAAGCCAGATGCCTCAACTTCAACCCCTGACTGCCAATGAGGCCTGACTTGAATTAGTAATCCTCTTTGAGCTTTACCTTCTTCTTTTGCCTATGGGAACCAGAATGCTGCCTACCTCTGATGTTTCACTGAGAACTTAAAGATTTCATCTATGTTAAAATCCAAACAAAAGCAAAGACCTCAGCGTATGGCACAGAGTAAACACTATATAAAAATAAATCACTACATTGCCTCATGGATATAGTTAAAATTCCTTAGATGGATGGAAAATGATCAGGTTTGGGATGCACGTCTGTGTGGGATTCTTGATTCTGTTATCACTTGGACTTTTCTTCCATCATTTTCTTTGTGGATGGTAAAAGCAGAGGTGCCCTGGCGTCAAGACATATGATTGCTAAGACTATGGTACCCCTCTTTTTCTCTCTTTTCTTTTGCTCAAGAAAGCAAATTGTGGGGCACCATATATGTTCCTCCTCCCACGGACCTTCACTGGCTGAAGAAATGCTAGAACACTTCAGTGAAGACTAATTTTGTCTTGTGAACCAGACAGAGAGAGATATGTCCGCTTAGGGAATGGCTGACAGAAGCTACATCACTGTGGAGCCACAAACCAAACAAAAAGTTTGGACTTAGACAATAGCTGGATTAAAAGGGTGCTACCCTAGAGCAACCGTGCTTATATTTTTGCAGATCTAGTCAATAGAATGGCTGGGAAAGCAATTGTTCAGGTCTTTGCTTCACTGGGATGTGCTTTTCTTTGACAGTAGAGAATTTCCAACACAGAGGGCATGTCAGTATCCTAGCAGTGTTCATAAGATAATTTGTCTGACCAACATTTTCTGTCTTCCCAATCTCCTATGTGACTCCTTACAAATGACTTTACCATGTTTCTCCCTGAAAATAAAAATTGGCCCAGGAAGTCTGATGTTTTGATTAGCAATCCAACTACACAAGGAGGTTATTGAAACTCAAATGGACGGAAATTTTCCGAGAGATGTTGAGTATTGGCCAGAGAATATGCTGCAAATGAAGATGGAGACCTTGCCAAATACAATGTCCCCAAAAGGAGTTTTAATTCAGCACAAAACTAACAGCCCTCAAGAACGGTCCTGGGCTCTAACTAGAAATAGGAGACAAGTTGTCCCTCAAAGCATTCTAAATACTTTTCAAGATTCCCTCCCCAGGTGTTCCTTGCACAATAACCACATCTAAATGTGCCCTCTGTCAATACTTCTGAGTTTTTTACTCTTTGACAGAGACCTGAAAAAGAAAGTGATTAGAGTAGTTAGTCATCACCCAGACTAAGCCATCACTCCAAAGGCATTTGGAGACTCAGGGACACAAATCACTTTATAGCCATCAATAAAACCAGTGTTTTACTTTCAACAAAATGTAAGAAAACTAAACATATTAGTTTCGTATATCAATTCAATGAAGCAAAGGGTCTGTACATAGATATGTGGTGGCACAGAGCATTCATCACTCTATTCTCAATTGCTAGCTTAAATAATTCTTGTCTTTTGTAAACTTTGTGGTGTGACATCATACCAAGTCTATTCCATCAAAGGAAACATTCTGGGCCTTTTGTTTTTCATCAATAATTTTAAAATTATGTTGTTGCTGATTAGTATGCAGAGAAATGAGTTTCATAGTGACTTTTTCATGACACATACATACATACATACATACATACATACATACATACATACATACATCATGCTTCCCTATATCCTCTACCCACCTTGGTGGTCCTCTTTCTTGACCCTAGCTACTCAGCTTCTGCTTTCATGATAACCATATTTTATTACTGTCTCTATTCTTTTAAACTTTGGACCTCTTTCTCCCCTCTCACAGTCCCCTTCTACTTTTACAGATTATAGATAGATAATGAATAGCTAGGTACGTGGGTAAGTAGGTCTGTGGTAGATTGATTCTGCATATGAGAGGAAGCAGTTGATATTTGTCTCTCTGAGACTCTTGTTCTCTTTCAAAGCCTCCAGCCCACTAGCTCACTGAGGAAGAGGATAATTTTCAGTCCTGCAGACAGTAGCAGAAGAAGGCAAAGCCAATCCGAATTGGTCAATGTTTTTTACCTTAAGATTATTAGCATGCTGGTTTTGGCAGGAGAGCAGGAGAGGAGAGTTTGCTCCCAGCAGCTTTCCCACTCAGATGTTGACAAGGCAGATGCTATAACTGGTTCCTGCAATGCTGTTGGCTCTTGCCCACAATGGGTAAGCAGTTTCCTCTCTGGACATGTCGACCTGCCTTACTTCAAAGGGTTCCTTTGGTGTGGACTCCTTGCTTGTTAAAGGTCTCTAACCTATGGTGGTTTCCCTCCCACACCAGCACTGAGCACAGACAACAATGTAGGTAGCAGAGGAAGAAACCCCTTGGTTTATTTTCACACCTCCCTGTGCAATCTTTGTTACTGCTAAATTAGTGGTTTTTCTGCTCTCATTTCATGACATTCTATTTCTGCATTTATTTCTTCTTCAGCTTTTAAAAAATGAGTTTAGCTTACCTCTTCCCTTTTCCACCTTTCAACATCCTAAATTGTCCAAGCTTAGCAGCCATGTCTCTAGAAGCAGGTCCATTGATTCAGGCATCAAAACTAGAAATGTAGTCCACAGGACCTGGGTCACATCAGGCACAGAAAAGTCCCAAGATACAAGGGCCCTAAATGAGAGCTGAGCGGAAGAGGTAAGTTACTATATTTGGTATGTAAAATATAGAACAGATGTTGAGGCCACAAACAAACCTCAAAAAGAAGTTATACCCAAAGCCAAAGTTCAGAGCAGGAGCATAGAGCACAATTTGAAAGATGAGTTAGCAAAGAAGGGTTTTCTGCAGCTAACATCACTACCATTACCTGATGTCTACAATATAGCTGATGTTCTGTGTGATGCTGTACACACACCATGGTTCTGCTGCACTTGGTCTCTATGGTCCCCAAGGTGTAGCAGAACATGGCTGGATTTACACACGTATTCCCTGTCTCTCTGATGATGAGCCATCCTTTCTCGTGGCTTTCAGAAATACGGGACAGATTTTTGATGTTCTGGGTCTGGCTGACCCTTCTTAAAGAAGTATCATGCAAAGATGATATGTGGATTTATGGGGCTCTAGGCTTTTTTCTACACCTTCCTTCAGATGTGCTCTCTTTAAGGCGAAATTAGGGTGGGTAACATTGTCCTGATGGGGTTGGAGGAGTAGGGAGCACCAACTACCTCCATCTCTATTCCACCGTTAACTTTCATGGCCAGACATTAGCATCGTCCTTCCAGAAAGGAGTTTAGCAAACTACTTGCCAACCCTGGAGACAGACCACCTGGTCTTTCACTGAGGCTCTTTGAGAAATTCCCTAACTTGAACAAAGTTCTTACCAACCACAGCACACCAAAAATAATATTCAGCCGTTTGACTAGTTGTTGTACTAAGTAGAATAATTTTTTTTAATTTTAAGAATCTAGTCAAAATATTAGTTCAATTTCTGATGTCTTAGGTAAACAATTACTCAGTGTCCATTAATGTTGTCACTATCAGGAACAGCTTTCTGTTTTAGGAATTGTGTAACCTAAGAATATAAGACAAAGGCAGCCTGTTGGAGACTTTGGTGAACAAGATCACCATGCATCTCTCTGGGAGTTGACCAATTCTATTGGATCTTTTCTTTTACAATCAGTCTTTTAAATATCCCAGCCAGCTCTTCTTGAGGAAGAGCAGCAATTTTCCAAGCTTTTGGGCTAATATCCACTTATTAGTGAGTGCATACCATGTGTCTTCTTTTGTGACTGGGTTACCTCACTCAGGAAGATATTTTCTAGTTCCTTCCATTTACTTATGAATTTCACGAAGTCATTGTTTTTAATAGCTGAGTAGTACTCCATGGTGTAAATGTACCACATTTTCTGTATCCATTCCTCTTTTGAAGGGCATCTGGGTTCTTTCCAGCTTCTGGCTATTATAAATAAGGCTGCTGTGAACATAATGGAGCATGTGTCCTTGTTATATGTTGGAGCATCATTTTGGTATATGACCAGGAGTGGTACAGCCAGGGTCCTCGGGTAGCACTATGTTCAATTTTCTGAGGAACCTCCAGACTAATGTCCAGAGTTGTACCAGCTCAGAATCCAGCAATTTTCAACCAAGGAATGTTTGTCTACTTCAAGGTGTGTTTGGCAATGTGTAAACATCTATGGAGGGCAGAATGTCAAATATCTGCCTTGATTGTGCAATACATTAATTTCTTTTCTTTTCTTTATTTGTTTCACATTTGTGGATATTTTGCCTGTATATATGTATGGGTACCACATGTGTTCAGTGACCACAAATGTCTTAAGATCCACTAGATCTTAACAAACTTACAGATGTTTCTGAGCACCCTGTAGGTGCTGGGAATTGACTCGGTCTTCTGCACAAACCAGGTAATATCCTTTATGGTTGAGTCATCTTTACAACCCCTTCCCTATTTTTGGAGACAGGGTCTCTCAGTGAACTTAGAGCTCACCAATTCAGCTAAACTGGTGGGACAGCAAGCCCTAGGAATCCCACTGTCTCTGCCTCTTCAGCATTGGGAGCACAACCATGTGCCACAAAGCTTGGCTTTTATATGGATGCTGGAGAGCTGACTTTGGTTTTTTTTTTTTTTTGGAGCTGGGGACTGAACCCAGGGCCTTGTGCTTGCTAGGCAAGCGCTCTACCACTGAGCTAAATCCCCAACCCCGACTTTGGGTTCTTATGGTTGCATGGTAAGCACTTTACCGACGGAGCCACCTTCCTAGCCTCTACTGGTATACTTTAAAGACCTGTCTGTTCCAAATTTTTTGTTTACTAAGCATTTCGTTAATCTTTATTTTTATGACCCCTCTCTTTGCTATTGATATTTCCAAATGCTATATGAATCTTGGCTATCTGGTTGTATTTACAAGAAGAGAGTCTACATCATCAAGTCTGAAGTCTGGCTTGCCATGTAACCAGTGGATCCCAAGCATTAGGGGTGGAGTTTGGGTATCTCTACTTGTATAAAGTTTCTAGGATATTTGAAGACACCATGAGGTTCTAACTAAAATAAGGAGCTGGAATAGTTTCATTTGGTTAGGCTTGGGCTTCAGAATCATCGAGAATCTCAAATAAGGAAACAATGAGATTTGAATGAAGACCACTATCCCAGACAGGCTTGTCTTTAAGAAGGATAGAAACTACTGCTGGCCTGGGTGAACACAACTGCAGGCCAGCATGAGCTGATGGAATGGTGTTGAGGTTCAAGATGAGAGGAGAAACCCTAGAGCAATTTTAAAAAGTGAGCAGAACAGAAACAGCTTCATTGTTAGCCTTTTCCCCCAGGCCATTGTTTCTATTCTTGCTTTCTGTAGGATCAAGATGCTGAGCTCATTTTCCTCATTCTACCTTACCCTGATTGGATGGGTACTTCAGACTATGGCTGTAGACATCCACTGACAGTGTGCATTTATATTTGGGGATCTGTGTGCACTGCTGTCAACCTTGAGGCCCAGAGCCACCGTCTTCCCAGTACACTCAAAGGCAAGCTGGAAATTCAGTGCTCACAAACAATAACAGGAAATATATGTGCCCTTCACTAAGAGCTGGGTGGGCAGCCTGGTTTGAACTGTCTATAACAAGGCCTTCCCAGGGTCTCCATTACTTTCACATATTAACCTGAGTTTCAGAGCTTTCTGTACAACTACATTGTTCCCCTATGTTACAAACTCCTCCCTCAGCTTTATCCCTAATGCTACAGGCAAGCATAGAGAAGTGACTACAGTCTGGATCCCTATTGGTGTTAGATGAGGCCAGCTAACTTCAAAGGGGCTGCTCGGGTTGGCTCAGAAATGGATATGTTTTCACTACCTCTTGGTACTGATGTTGCTGTGCCATGGGGGAAAGAAACAGGCTACTGGTACTTATCTCCAGGATAGCCCATTGGAAGAAGGCACTCACACATGGTAGTCGGTAGAGTATAGCTTTATTTGGATACATCCATATTTGGTAGGATACCGTATGAATCCAAAATAGCAATTAAATAACATACATTAGGCATGCTTCCACAGGATGAGTAGGAACAAATTATATACATACGCTAACTGTTTTTATTTTATTACATCATTTTATTTTATACTATATACTGTATATTATTATATCCTTTTATTGTATTACACAGTTTGCTTAAAAACAATCTTCCCCATGGGCTAAAATTGATGTACTATATACCAATTGAGCAGCTACTATGTCTCAGTAATATTTCTAAGCACTTACACAATGAACACACTAGAATATCTGCCCAGACTGATGGCATTTGTGTTATATTTCGTGAAACAGCAGCGTTTAAATAAGTTAGAAATAAAATATAAACTTTAGTCCTATTGAATTAGCTATACTTTAAGTCTTCAATAGCTGTATGTTTTAAGGTCAACAAGAAGGAAAGATAGATAAGGAGAGTAAGCAACTGGTTGATGTTCAGGATTTTATTCAGAGACAGACCTGAAGAAAGGTCTCTGGTTTGAGAAGCTGGGCCCAATGTCAGATTGCAGAATGGAGTAGAAACAGAGCCAAAGGATGCTGGTATGAAGGGTATTGAAGTGTTTTCTTTTTTGGACCACAGCCAGCCATTGCTGAAGGTTTCCAATGAGTGGTAAATTAAAGAATGTTAGGCGATCCATAGGCCTCTTCTGGCTGGGTGTTATTGGGGGTGAGGAGTGGATCAATAGAGCAAAGAAGGCAAGAATGGAGAGAAACTAGTTACTTAAATTCTGGAAAACAAATTCCTGTCAATTGTGGTATTACAAGAGTGGAGAATTTTACAAAATGGGGCCATAATTGAAACATGTACTATTACTTGGATCAGTATAGGCAAAGACCTTATTCTATGAATACTTAAAAGTCCTGTTCAATAAACCTCTTAAGAAATGGCTTATAATACATATAAGTCTTTGTCTTCAGTTTCTCACTTTGCTTAAAACCCTGAGCCTATTAAGTAAATTGTTCTTGGAAAATGACAGTACCACAAACCATTATTCTCTTCCTTCCTTCCTTCCTTCCTTCCTTCCTTCCTTCCTTCCTTCCTTCCTTCCTTCCTTCCTTCCTTCTTTTCTTCCTTTGTCCTCCCTCCTTTCCTTCCTTCTCCCTCCCTTACTTTTTGCCTTCCTCCCTTTCTTTCTTTTTTCTTTCTTTTCCTGAGACAGGGTCTCTTTACATAGCCCAGACTGCCTTGAAGCTCACTATGTAAACCAAGCTGCCTTTGAATGCACAGAGTTCTCTGCCTCCCAACTGTACAGAAATGATCGAAAAGGCATTGGTTTGGGAGATAAAATGTACTCAAATTTCTGTCATACACTGAAGTAGCTGAGGAAATTCAGCCAAGATAGTGACAGTACTTCAGAGGGATCCCTTGAGCTGGTGTCTGTAATATAGCTAATTTCACATGACCATGTATTCTTTATGTAGTTTAAAGTTCACTGTAAAAATATATGCCAGACAAAGACATTTTTGTGGCTAAATAATTATGCAGTTAGATCAGTGCCATTCTAAGTTTTCTATATATGCAAATTCACTTGACCCTCATAGAACCCAAAGGTAGGGACAGTAATTTTCATTAGTAGAAGAAGAAAATGAGATAGATTAAGTAATTTGCCCAAGAACTGAGTTTCTATCTGTCATTGTTAATTTCTTAGTGGCTTTGTAAATAGCTCTCAAATTTCAATATCTTGAGACAGAAACAAAAATCTCTTTTTAAAGACAGAGGCCAGCTTGTGTTTGGTAAAAACCACTATGTAGGTTAAGAGTTCCAGGAACCTTCTACCTGGTAATTCAGCCAACTTTAGGTTCTCAGAATTCTCCTGTGAATGTTTTGTGTCCAGGCAGCAGACAGAGAAAGAGTTTGAAGCAGCATTTCTCAACAGTATTTGTGATGACTAATTTTTTTTTTTCAGAGCTGGGGACCGAACCCAGGGCCTTGTGCTTGCTAGGCAAGCGCTCTACCACTGAGCTAAATCCTCAACCCTGCGATGACTAATTTTATATGTCAACTTGACTGGGTTAAAGGATTCTTAAATAGCTGGTAAAACAGTATTTATGAATGTGTCTCTGAGGATGTTTCTGGGAAAGATTAGCACTTGAATTGGTAGGCCCAGAAAAGGAGATCCACCCTCATCAGTGTGGGTGGTCATCATACAACTGTTGAGGGCCCAAATAAAACAACATGGTGAAGATGTGAATTCATTCCCTCCCACCCCTCCTCCCTGCCCTCCCTCCCTCCATCACTTCTCTTCCTATTTTCCTCTTTCTCTCCATTTCCCACCATGAGTTGAGTCACCCACCTTCTGCTGCCTACATTCTCAGGGCTTCCTCATTCTCAATGTTACAGCAGCTCCTCTGGTTCTTGGGTATTCAGAAACTGGGCTGAATCATGTCCAGAGTTGCTGAGTTCCCACATAACAGATAGTGTTTGTGAGACTTCTCAGTCTAGAACCATGTGAGTCAATCCCCATCAAATCTCCTCTCTCATGCATCTATCTATACATAGCTTATGGGAGGCTCTATTTCTATGGAGAAACCAGTACCCATATTCTGGGCTAGATCACTCTTTATTTGCATTATGGGATGTTTAACAGTAATCCTGGCCTGCATTCCCTAGGTGCCAGTAGCTATCTCCCAGTTGTGACAATCATAATTTCCTGGGGATGAGGGTGGAGAGGGGGAAGATACTAAAACTGTCCTGTATCTAAGAATGTTAGTTGAAATGAAGACGTCATGGGTCATAAAGTCTAGGATAAAGAGTGATGAGATGTCGCTAACCCAACTCTATTGGCCAGAACTCAATGAGTTAGTCCCATTTAACTGCAAAGAAGTTGGAAAATCCAATCCAGAGATGTGTCCAAGAAGAGAACGAGGTGTAAGAACATTAGATTAGCAATGTGGAACCTAAGTGGTATAGACACTCTCACCTCCCTCCCCCCACACATATAGAAACCACACTGAAAACTTAGTAGACATATGCAGAGTAGTCTGCACACTGTTGGAGATAGAAACACCGCACTATGACATTTTCCCACGGCTAAGCTACGCAGGGCCCCTACCACAACCAGTTAGTGCAGTAAACTGTTAGAGGCCATGGTCCCAGGCAAATTTGTTTGCTAAGAACCAGAAGCATTCAACATGTTGCAGAGACCTGTGAGAATGCTGACCACGTGCAGGGTGGGTTTGAAGCTGGGATCACGTGAGTGTTTCCCTGGGGCTGTCCAGCCCCAAACACACTCCAAAAAAATATGAGCATTTACGATACGTGTGACCAGGAGTGCGAAGGAGATCCAAATGCCTTTTTGGACAAGTATCAAATCTGTGGATACCTGCCTGTATTGAGAGAGTTCACACCAAGGAAAAGTGCAGGAAGGGGAATTGCTATTCATTTACTGGCAGAGAATGCTCCCAGCTTAGAGCAAAGACCTTTTTTTTTTTTTTTTCACTAATAAACGATGCTGCCTAGAATCTCCCTGGAAGCTTGAGTACATTTGTTTCTGAAAATGCATGAGATCATTGCCATTTTGTACATTTTTTAAAGATCATCTAAGTTTCAGCGGGATCCCATGGGCACATTTAAACCCTTTAAATATGTGCCCAGTTCTCTGGTAAATGGCAAAATGCTTCTTGAAGTCTTCTTGTCTTGTTTGTTTTATTATATGGTGTGAGAGAAAGTATTTCTCAGCTACCTAGTTTAGACATTTTTCTCTTCACTATGCAATCGTATTGAAAAGAACTAAAGCCGCTCAGGTTTCCACCAACTGGCACCGGAACAACCTCCTGGAGCCAAGGCTGGCTCCCCCACCCCACCCCATCCAACTCCTACCCTAATTAAAAGAGAACATTTCATCTCCGTGCCAATCAAAACAAGTCAAATCCAGCCTACACAGTCATTGCTAAAGAAAGAAAACTTGTTGATCTAATAAGTATGTAAGAAAGAGCTATATTATATTAAAGTTACTGATAGCCTGGCTATGTCTTACTAAAATTAATTATTCCATTTCTTTGAACAAAGACAAATAAAGCTCACACGAAATAAAAAATTAAACAGAAAAATGGAAGATAAAGCCAGGCATGGTGGCATGACTTTGTAACCCCAACACTCCTGAGGCCGAGCTCAGGGTGGAGAGTTCAAGGCCAGTCTGGGCTACATAGCGAGAACCTGTCTCAATAAACAATTTTGTTAAATAAATTAATTAAGAGCTATTCTGATCCTGCAAGAGAAGTAATTTTACTTTCAGCCTTACATAACAGATCTCCGTGACATTTTCCAGAGAATGGAAAAAGCAGTCATGAAATAATCGCAACCAATGCAATGGCTGGAGGCAATGGCCTTTTACAAAAGTGTGTTTTTAATTGAAATAGAGTTACGTCACTTTCCTCCTCACTTTCCTTTCTCCAGCCAATCCCAGAAACCCTCTCTTGAGCACTTCTAATGCCCATCCAAATTGCTAGTCTATTTTCATTACTATTATTGTTACATATGTATATGTGTGTGTGTGCAATGTATTACACATATGTGTGTGCATGACCAGGTGAGTTCATTTTGTGTGTGTGTGTGTGTGTGTGTGTGTGTGTGTGTGTGTGTGTGTGTACATATATAGTTTGCGGGCTAATGACTGTGTTGGACAACCAATAAGGGGTTTCTTCCCTGGGATGCTAATTGTCCATTTCCCAGGAATAATTAATTGCCTGTTATTTTGTCTGGTGGTGGGATGCCTCAAAAATATTCCCTTTACATACTAATATGTCTGTCGATATTGCCATTTTCCTGGTCTTGTCTAAGCTGTGATTTCTAGAACAGACGATTTCATAGCAGGCCTTCTGGTATTCTAGCTGTTTTACTCTTTCTGCCCCCTCTTCTGAGATTTCCCTAAGCCATCAATGTGGGATCTGTGGGATAGATGTAACCCCTTGGGCAGGGCTCCCCACGACTGCTTGATTGCTGCATGTGTTCAGTTGTGGTTTTCTGTAATGGTCTCCATTGGGTCCACTTGCTACAAAGAGATGCTTCTTAAATGAGTGTTGGTAGCTACCCTTATCTGTGTATGTGGATATGGTATATAGATATATGGATGTATTTAGGATGTAGTAAGAAATTAGGCTGGTTTAGCAAAGACCTTACTAGCCCTGGGAAATTGGCTAGGCTTCCAGTAGCAGCCATGATTTCCCTCCTGTTGAGTGGGACTTAAGTCTAATCAGACAGCTATTGATAACTGCTGACTTGTTATGCCAATTAACCTTCAATTACTGAACCTTCATGCATAGCTTGCCTTATATGGTAACTGTCGTGGTTCATGATTGTTGAAGCTAGATAGTTCTGTCTAATTTTTCCCTTCCCTTGGCAGCTGAGGCAATGGCTTTTCCCAAGCGGTTTAGCAAGAAGGACGATCATGACTGGCTAATAGGTGTATCCACATGCATGTCAACCTAGTGACTATTTATTGAGAAAAAAACTATATGCAAAACACTTTGTTTAAAAGGCAGATAAATAATGGGAAGTAAGGAACTGTAATACGCATGCCCAACAAACTTGAAGTGTGGTAGGCAAATAAAGAAAATGAGGTGTTGACAAGAGGTGAGAAGAAGGAGGAGGTAGAAAAAGAAAGAGGAAGATGGGGATGGAAGAAAATGAAAAGGGAGGTGACAGGAAGAGTTGGGAGATGAGGGAAAGAGACTAAAGGTTTGAAACTTCCTGTTAAGTTACCTCTAAAACTGACAATCTGAGTTGGATCCCTAGTACCCACATGGTAGCAGGAGGAAATGGACTTGGACAAGTTGTCCTCTGATCATCACATGTCCCCACACACATATATACACACATACCAATAATAAGTAAATAAATGTAGAAAAGAAGAGTACAAAATCTGGGTGCTGGAGAGATGACTCAACAGTTAACGCTGCTTCTTGCCCTTCCAGGAGACCCACATGAGGTATCACACAACGGACTGTAACTCCAAGGGTTTTGGGACCCTCTTCTGACCTCCAAACGTGTGTGTGTGTGTGTGTGTGTGTGTGTGTGTGTGTGTGCAATTAAGTCTACCCTCTTTCTAAGTGAGAGAAGACCAGGGTTTTACAGCCGTTTTTATCCATCAAATCAAGTGCCAAAACAGCCCCCAGCAAAGGCTCAAATGGTTGTCTTCCTTCATCCCAGAAATTAGTTTTCCTTCCCAAAGTTCTCAGCCGAAGCTTGGCCTTGCTCTCAGGCCTGAGGCTGCCAACAAAGAGACCTCCCCCTGCAGCATTTCGCCATCTACTTAATCGCTTTCCCCTGTTGAATTTGGAATTCTGTAAGGAGGGCCCTTTTTCTTGTTTCAGAGACACAAGCATAAAAACACTGAGCAGACAAATGAACCTGAGAAATGGGTTGCACTAGCCAGCCCCTGCCCTACAAGGCCCAGATGCTACTGATTAAAGTTCAGCTTTCCTCTGTGGTTCAGCCTCACCAGTGCACACGGCTAGAGAGAATCATGGGCAGACTTGACTGCAGCCACAAGAACTTTATCATTGCATACAAATAAAGCAAGCCAGCTGATAGGCAAGAGAAAACGAGCCCTATGTCAAGAAATAGAATTGGCTGAATTTCATATCCTCACCTGCCTAGTGGATTTATGTACACATTAATAAACGTACTCTCCAAAGCTGCATGGTTTCCCATATGGAATTTTCTAGAATAATATAATTGCTATCAGGCTTTGCACATTTCTTCCAGAATCTTGGTTGTTCTGTCTCAGCATCATCTACAGCTCCATCCACACACGAGGTCATTTCTACTTTCATGATGGTTCTAGCTACTGTGTTTTGCTCTCACTGAGACAGATACCCGAAAGCCACATTACTGGGTGTTGACGCACACATAATAAATGTAACCAAGTTGTCACTTTCCTCTCCAGGGTGGCAGAACAGGCCAAAGTGGTCTTATTTTAGCTCTATTTCTCACCACAAACCTCATTCTTTTTGCCTTCACAGTGATGTTCCCAAAATGCCTGCCACCGACTATGACTCAGACAAGTACTATTCACGAGTACCCATCCTCCGTGTGAAGGAACATGCAGTAAGAGGGACCATGGATGTGCATGCTGATTCCTTCCCTATTTTTTTTCTGGAATAGTCCTTCCTCTCTTTGTAACTATTTCCCCCAAAGTTGTATCAGTGATTCAGCACGCATATCTTAGAGCTCTATCTTTGTATTATCCCCACTTCTTGTTCTCTTTCATATTGAACAGGTTAAGAGTTCTTCTGTCAAACAGTTTATTCTCATGGGCTACCCCTCTTCTCTTTCCATAGCTCTCAAGCTCTGGCGTGGTAATCATGGCCTGAAGTACTTTGAAGCCCCAGTGGTACCCTTTCCTCTTCTAACAGTGTCTGCCTGTAACCTGACTTCAAAGCCACCTGCAATGCTTCCCAGATTTCTTTGTATGATCAATTCCCAAAGAGCTCAGCAAAGCAGCCAGTAGTAAGTGGGCCTGAGGAGGGTCAGCTGTTGCTACTCTTCTAGAAGATTGCATCACCCATCTGCTGAGTGAGTCACTTTCTCTACACATCAATAACTTAACATTGGTTTTGATTCCATTTTGTTTCTTGGGAATTAATTTTTTTCCTAACCTCTTCCCTGGGCTGCATTCTTCCCCTGCCCCTCCCCAACCTATGTTGTTGAAACTTGTGTGAAGTTTCTCTACTACAACTGACCACCTAACTCAGGAGTTCTGAAACAGTTTTGTTCTGTAACTTTGCATACATCATGTGATTTTTTTTTGAGCCCTTATTTGTTTCAATAGCAGAGAATTTATTCAGTCACTTTCACAGATTGACTCACAAAATCAAGTTCAATTTTAGTTCACACTAGAAAAACGAGCTAGCTCACACAGATATTTCTTTCTTTTCCTCTCCAAGCTATTGTGGAGGAAGAGTACTAGGGTGTACAGAAGAAAATGCCCCTACTTTCTCCATGCCTTCTGCTATCTTTCTGAATTAGTAAAGGGTTCGGGATGATCATCAGATACTGAAAATTGTAGATAAGGCCCAATGTGTAGCTTGTCAATCATCTAGCATGGATGGGCAGGGGACGGAGAAAAAGTCGACCCCCTAGCAAAGGAGCTATTGGTCTTTAATGGTTGCTGGGGGAGGAGAAGTCATCCTTCTCAGTGGTGTAGCCACCCTACCAGTACATTGCCAAATGGTTCAGTAAATCCCCCTCACCCATCCATGAACACGCAAGCAACACCAATAAAACCCAGGGGTCATTAAAAAAGAAAAGACATAGAAGGGGATGTGGTGGAAAGAAGGGTTCCCGTGGGAGGGAATCAGAGAAGGTAATGGCTGATGAATGTGATCAAAATGCCTTGTATATACATGTGTGAGGTTGTCAATCCATAAATTAAGAAGCATCCTTTAAAAGAAAATTACAGGTGAAAGTTGACTGGAATATGATAGCCATTTTCTCCTTAAACATTTGGCTTCAATTGATCCTACAAATATGTAGCCACTTCAGCATCTTACCCCACAGAACCAGTGAGCATGCTTCTGTTTGTCTGCATAATTGGCTCTAGGGCCTCTAAGAGTTAGCTAATAAACGTATACTTTTATTATATTAACATAGCATTAAAGTATACTAATAAAAGTATCAACTAATATCAAAAGCTCCCTGGAACCATAAGGGCATTATACAAAGCTTAAAATTGTAAACCTTTGAGGGAAATGGAATATGGCAAATGGGGAAATCGTTGCTCCTGTCCCACAGGCCTAACTGCTGTGTTTTCCACACAGCCCAACAGTATGGCTGCCAGTCTAAGGCTGTGCCTAGGAAAATTCACTAATTCACCCACATAAGGATATTGTTTTATCCTCTGCTCTTTCCAAGACTTTCCAGAGAGATGCATCATCCACCATTTCCCCTCAAATCTTCACAGGTGCTGAGTTCTGCACTCAGAATGGAGTCTACAAGCCACCCAGACCGAAGCAGCAACAGGTTTTGTCCCCATTTCAACTGCAGAACACTCTTCCTTCAGCCTTTTCCTGAAGCCTGACACTTGCCAGAGGTCAGTCACTGTTCTATTGCTGTGAAGAGACACCGTACACCATGACCAAGACAACTCTTACAAAAGGAAGCATGTAATTGGGATCTTGCTTACAATTTCAGAGGTTAGTCCATTATCATCTTGGTTGGGAGCATAGTGGCAGGCAGGCAGACACAGTACTAAGAGTTCTACATGCTAATCCATGGGGGGGGGGTGGAGACTAGCCTGGCCTTGGGTTTTTGAAAGGGCAGCAAGGCTTCCTAATCTTTCTAACCCTACCAAAGAGTTTATTTAAATCACCACACCTGGGTGAGAAATGAAGGTAGAACAGGTATAAACTAATTTCTGGGGCGGCTTGTCTCCATAGCAACCATTTCCAACTACGTCACCCAGGAAGGGAGGGCACAACAGGGACCTGTTTCACAAGAGCTTGAGACACTTTCCTGTGGTCAACCCTCCTATTTATTAAGTCATCCAAGGAGAGAAACCTGCCTCCAGCAGTGGATAGGAGAACTGTTTGCCTCACAGAATTCACATCTAGTTAAAACTCAGCTGGTAAAAACTGATGTGCTTCTGAAGTGTGGTGGAAATTTGCAGAACAACAAAAGTCCCACCAAGTTGTTGGCTGAAAACTCAGAATTCAGAATAGAAGCACCCTAGGGACCCGCTCTAATGCAATAAATTCACTCCCTATCTGGCCCAGGCCTCAGACAGTGTTACTTGGCAGCCGTCTAGGTATGATCACAATGTTTACTGTGAGGCAATAAAACCTTGCAACTGTTAGAGTCCAAGGAAGTCACAGAATTTGCTCACAGCTTACTCAAGTATTTTTAATTATTTCTCTTTTCTAGACTGGCCATTTTCTTATTTCATGAACATTTTAAGTACCCTCACGAACACACACCATTACACATAATGGGTTGTAAATACTGAAAGGAAAACGTAAGAACTTAATATTCTTACTTTTACAAAATTTGGTACTTTCTCTTGCAGGGGAAAAGGTGAGTAAAATTCTTTGAAGTGGTCAGATGGGTTTCTTAATGTCCTCTTCATTTTCTTCACCTTCCGTGGTCAGCAACAGCAGAAAACCCAACCCAACACAACTCCGCCAGCTCTGCGACCTGCACTTCCAGAACCACCACTCCGGTAGAACCAGAAGCTTGATACACACACACACAAACACACACACACAAACACACACACACACACACACACAATTTCAAGATAAATCTGAAGTAAAGGATAAGAGTGTGCATCCAAGGGATTGGTTCACACCGTTGCTGCAAAGACAGAGAGAATGAGATTTATTTCCCATGAGACTGTGCATATTTCACCATAGAACGTTTGGCTTTTGAATTGCACTGTTAAAACTACTTTACAGCTAAATTAAGGTTTAAGTACAAAAAACAAAAAACAAAAAAAAAAACCCGATGTTTTGGTATGCTTATCTAAGGAAGGTGGAGTTTTCTTGTAAATGAGATTATAAAGCAATTTATTGACCACATTTCTGAAGTTTTCAGATAAGAGAGGGGGGCTGATAAGATAAATCCTCCATCCCAAAGGTCAAAGGAGTTCTTACTATACACAGATCTCCAAGAGTCAAGATAAACGTTTGGTAAGTAACATGGTTGGAACTTTCTCAGAATAAAGAGGATACAGCATTTTTGCAGGAAATTTCATCAGCCGTGTTGAAATTCTTGACTCTCAGCCAACAAGAGACTTAAGATCCAGAGGCAGAATGGGTTATTTTCCTTTCTCTTGTCACTTTAATTCTCGCTATCATGTAGCTTGCCTCACAGTAACAAGGTACCACAGTCTGTGGGGGAGATGTGGTTCTGTTACTCACCTATCAAAGACTTGTGGTCAACATTCCTATTACAAAGGACAGGCTAACCAGAGAAAGCATGCTGTATTATGCTGTATTTATTGAATCAAAAGATATATTATAAAATATACTATAAATTATATATATTATAAAACATATTATATATATTTTATATATATATATGTTTGTGTATGTGTGTGTATATGCACCTGCTTGTCTATATGAGTACCACATAGGCAAGAGAGGGGTGTCAAATCCCCTGTTACAGGTGACTGTGAGCTGCCCGATGAGGCTACTGGGAACCACATGCAAGTCCTCTGCAAGAGAAGCACGTGCTTTTAATGTGGAGCCATCGTCTCTCTATCCTTTGTCATAATAAGAGTTTGATGGAGCGCAGCACCCTTCAGAGGTGTCCATGCTTACATTCATCTAAGAGTGGACAGCAGTATAGATGTGTGATTGGATGAAAGGCTGTGACAAGAGGTGATAGGCTGAGGGACACTCAACCAGGCTACCTTGATTCCTGTCGTCTCTGTGTAGGGCAAGAGTTCAGAGGATGCCGCCCCACACTCTGAGGTCATGTGGGGAACACCAGACACAGAAAGAATTTTCTCCAGACTCTCCTTATTAACTTAGAGGGCGCTGCCCTCTAAAAAACGCACTGTCAGGAATTCTCCGTTGCAACCTTAACACTCACCAGGGAAGACGAAGTTGGATGACAGGCAGAAAACTAGACAGAGGTTTGTTGGCATCATTAGAGCTACCAATTCTATTATGACTTAAAAACCTTCTATCCTACATAAATATTCTACTACTCACTTCCCCCCTCACTCTCTTATAACTCGTGAGCACAGCCTTCAGAAGACACGCCCCTACTATACTACTTTCTGCAGCTCGGCGTCCATCACCAGACGTGTCTTCAAGTCCTACATTTTGTGAAACTCTTGCATGCATGCAGTCAACTAAACTGTTTTCTCGTCTGATAGTGCACTCCATGGCAATTTAGCTTGTGCTGTGGGCAGCAGATCTAGAGATGAATAAGGAAGCCATTTTCTCTCCCTGAGGTATAGGGCAGAACCCATCTGAAATGAACTTCATATGGCCAATTTCAAGTGAATTTCAGAGGATTTCTTTATGGTGAAACCTAGGGCAGAGGTGCCAGAGTGGCTCAAAGGACCTCGGTGTTGAGTTTTCTAAGCCTTAACATTGCAATCAGACCAGACTAAAACAACACAAATATGTTACCTTACACCTCTGAGTGACAGAAGTCTTCAATGGGTCTCATTATGTTAAAATTCAGAAGGGCAAACCCAGTTTCTTGCTTCTAAAGGCCACTGGCATTTCTCAGCTTTCTTTCTCCATCTCATGCATGAGCAGTGCAATAAGTTCAAATCTCTCCTGTCTGTCTGTCTGTCTACCATCTGTCTCTGAGAACACCTGTAACCCCTTTTTTGCCTTGAAAGGCCTTTAGGGTTATCATGAAACCCCAAAATATGTCTTGAAAGATTGATTTGTTTGTTTATATTTACCTGTTATATCAAGAGGACTAGTCGGAGAAACTGCACACCAGTACATAGTCAGAGATGTATTGACACTTAAAAAAAAAAAAAAAGATAGTTTCCTATTTGCCCAGAGAAGATTTTTGGAGACTGGGGTTTAAGAGTTGGCCCTGGGATACCCCACCTACAGAAAGAGACCCCTCTGTCTTTGTGACACCCCACTCTACCCTGGAAGTCTTAGATCACTTCCATTGCCCTGGACGCCCAGGCTTCTGCCCTTGCTTAGCTCTGCATCAGATCGAGCCGCCATGCCCCCTCTGGGTCTTGCACTGAATCCATGTGCTTCCCATGTTTAGTGTAGAATAAGGGTGCACGTTCTTCTTCCTTAATGCACTTATCACTGCATAGACTCAAGTTATCAAAACCTCGAGGAGGAAAAAAGGGAATATAAAAGTGCCCTACTTGGCACTGGTTCCTCCTGGATAACCCGATCAATGTTTCCCATGTTAAAGTCAATGAAATAGTAAGCTTAATTCCATCTTTAAGCTTTGAAACTTTTTTTTTTCACCTTATAGTCAGCTTTCCTTAAAGATGTGGCCCCCGATGGGTTGACCACACTCCGCTGAATGACTCCACACTCATTAGCGTAAATTGAACTCAGTGGGTTATTTTTAAAAAGGGAGATGTGAAGTTAGGAGGTTGAAGCATGAACCTTGGAAGGGAGGGGTGGAAAGGAGGGTGCATACAATCAAAATACATCATGTGAATGTATGAATTCTCAAAAAAAAAAACCATAATTAACAACAAATCTGTAAGTCCTATCCTCAGAGAAATGAAGTTAGAGTCCGAAGTTTCACTCGCACTGGTGCTTGGCAGCCTAAGAATGAAATGGTTTGTGTCCGTCAGGACTTCCATGGTAGAAAGACGGTTCTATTGCATTCATTATTTGATAGCTATTAAATAGTTCTGTATCAATGAACAAGGTCAGTTTTGTATTGATGATTGCCTATGCCTGTGTTTGTTTTTCAGATCCTCTTTAAATTGGTCTTAACGTCTTACTCTTTCCTTAATTATTATGTAATTTATTATGTGAATCTTTGCAATTTATTATGTATTTATTAGGTAATTTATTATACAGAATCTCATCAGTTAGCCTTGGCTAGCCTAGAACTTTCTATGTAGACAAGGTTACCCTCAAATTTGCAGAAATACTCCCATGTCTCCCAAGTGTGGGAATCCCAGGGTATGTTGTTTTTATCTTTAAAAGTTGATTTTTTTTCCTTTTTTTCTTTATTAACTTGAGTATTTCTTATTTACATTTTGAGTGTTATTCCCTTTCCCGGTTTCCCAGCCAACATCCCCCTAGCCCCTCCCCCTCCCCTTCTATATGAGTGTTCCCCTCCCCATCCTCTTCCCATTACCACCCTCCCCCCAAAAATCACATTCACTGGGGGTTCAGTCTTGGCAGGACCAAGGGCTTCCCCTTCCACTGGTGCTCTTACTAGGCTATTCATTGCTACCTATGAGGTTGGAGTCCAGGGTCAGTCCATGTATAGTCTTTGGATAGTGGCTTAGTCCCTGGAAGCTCTGGTTGGTTGGCATTGTTGTTCATATGGGGTCTCGATAAAAGTTGATTTTAACGTCCTTGAAATCACCTAGCAGGAGCTGGAATGCGTTCTCTATGGTACACTCTGGAGAACAGTAAGTAACTTTGTGAGTGTTAAAAGAAATATTCCCTGAAAGGAAGGTTTCATTTTAAAATAAACTGAGGAGATATTTTGTTTACCAATTCCCTTTTTGGTGTCTGCTTTGGGTGTAAATATTCTTTAGAAAGTCTTGCTCTAAACTCTAGGATCCTTGTGAACTACTGACAAATCAATGGACGAGACTCTCATACACTACAGATCATATCAGGAAGGATATTTATTGTCTTAATTCTTTTGATTTAACTTTACAACATCAAAATATTCTTAATTATTTGTGGCCTAAGCATGTGCATCCCGTTGGGTTACAGTTATACATACAGCTCTGTCTCAGAAATGAAGCTGTCTCTGTCTTGCCTTAAATGTTTTAGGTACTCAAGAGATTTATGTAGGATTTAAGGTGCCCAAGTGTGAGTGTAAAATGTATAACTGGTGACCTAAAAAACTAAGTTTTAGTGTCTGATATCCCAGCTTCCTTGTAGCTAAGGGTCTAGAAACTAAGGACCCTTCAGGGGCCGCGCATTGGTCCAGTTGCTATCAATCGATATAGGCCCTGTTTTTCATGAGTAACATGACCAGCTTACTACAACACAAACCAAACCCTGAGATAATAGGTCACTTGTTCAACGTTACATGGCACAGGGATAACTGCATCATCACTGAGGCCTGTGTGGCAGAAAATGTCATGAAACACTGGTGCCCAGGCCCTTATCTGGAGCCAGGCACCACAAGCCAGAGTTCAGAAGGTTAGTATTTTAGAGAAACTGACAGGTCATGTACTTTACACCACTCCTAGTAGGAAGTGTGTACCATGCCACGCCTACATTACTATACATTTTAATGCTTTTAGATTATTACAATAAACTTCAGCCTCAGTGGAAAATCGAGCTTTGTCTTGTTATTCTAAAGCATAACTATATCTATCATAAAAATCAAGCCATTCAAGGGGATGGAAAGTTGGCTTAGCATTTACAAATGCCTGCTGTCCAATCACGATGACAGAAAGGGGTGCCAGCAAAGGCTGGTGACTCAATCCCTGAGGAATCAGACATCTTCTTCTGTCTCTATACACCAGCGCTCATACACATGCGCACACTCACGTGAGCACACAGACACATATACACCCAGATAAATTTAATTTCATTCTGAAATATTAAGTATTTTGTTGTCAATGAATCTTGAAACCACTTCCATGATCAGCCTTTTGAGTCCAGGCATTCTGGACCTCTTTCTTCTTTTCAAGAACCCAGTTTTATTTGCTGGGTACAGTCTCTGTGTCTGTGTCTGTGTCTGTGTCTGTGTCTGTGTCTGTGTCTGTGTCTGTGTCTGTGTCTGTGTCTGTGTCTGTGTCTGTGTCTGTGTCTGTGTTTGTCTGTCTCTCTCTCTCTCTCTGTCTCCCTCCACCACTACCCACCACCACCACCCCTATCCCCCCGCCCTGTTCTGACTCCTTGATTTTAGGTTTGAGCAACCCACTTTCTAACTAGTCCAAGTTTGGGTCAGTCAGGGCAGAATAAATTTGACCTCAAGGGGGAGCTCCAGGCCTCTGGTTCCTTCTCATTGCTACCACGCCCTTCCTATCAACCCATAGGACAAGGCAACCATCCAAGCATGCCAACAAGGGCTTTTAGTGAACCACCCCACAAAGACCATAGTCTCTTTCCCAGTGTTTTGGTTTTGTTTGTTTGTGTTGAAAATCTTCTACACATATGGCACAATGGATGACTAAGAGCTGTCTCTGATTGCCTGGGCGTACACTTTAGATATAACTGTCCCGTAGAACTTAAGATGTTGCACACTGACTCTTCCCTTTCCGTGGCGGGCAGGCTTTTGTGTCTCCCTTCCTTGTCTTACAACAGTGAAGTCATAGGCTCTGATTCGAAGCCAAAGAGGTGCCAGGGTGTGGGGGTATGGGGTGTAGGGGTATGGGGTGTAGGGGTATGGGGTGTAGGGGTATGGGGTGTAGGGGTATGGGGTGTAGGGGTATGGGGTGTAGGGGTATGAGGTGTAGGGGTATGGGGTGTAGGGGTATGGGGGTTGTAGGAGTATGGGGTGTAGGGGTATGAGGTGTAGGGGTATGGGGTGTAGGGGTATGGGGTGTAGGGGTATGGGGTGTAGGGGTATGGGGTGTAGGGGTATGGGGTGTATGGGGTGTAGGGGTATGAAATGTGGGGGTACGGAGTATGGGAGTAGAAAGCCTTCACTAAATGAAGCAGACACCTTGCATGCCTGTCTTATCAGGGCACACTATTGCACTTTAGGGTACAAGTTCACAGAACCAAACTTGAACTTCTGACCTTGCCTTCCACATTTCATGTTGTTTCCCACATGAATTTTGGAGAGAAGGATGGCTATAGCAAGATTATTCCCTAGTTCCCCCTACACTGTCTCCTCATTCAAAAACAACTTTTAAACAATTGTTGGGGCTGGAGAGATGACTCAGCAGTTAAAAGTACTTGCTGTTCTTGCAGATGACCCAAATTCAATTCCTAGCCTCTACGTGGGAGCTCGCAACCATCTGTAACTCCAGTTCCAAAGAATCCAATGCCCTCTTCTGGCACGCATGTAGTACACATACACATGGGCTGGCAAACACTTGTACACATATAATTTTTTTAATTTCATCATTTAAAATATACACTTGGGGCTGGAGAGATGGTTTCATGGTTAAGAGCACTGACTGCTCTTCCAGAGATCCTGAGTTCAAATCCCAGCAACCACATGGTGGCTCACAACCATCTCTTCTGGTATGTCTGAAGACAGATAATAAATAAATAAATATTTTAAAAAAATGAAATAAAATAGACACTTGTCTAACATTTATACTTACTAATCAGTTGTTTGAAAATAAAAGCAACCATGTAGAGAAATTGCATTAAACGGAGAATTACTTATTGGTAAGAGCATTTACTGGATCACTTTCAAGGATATAAATATAATTTCTTTGAGATGTGGTCTTGATTTGTATCAAAGGCCATCACCAAATTGAGATTTTAGTCTTGTTAGCTCTTATGCTAATCATCCTGCTGTAACCTCCTGGGTGCTTAGATTAGAAGCATGTACCACGCCCAATCACCTCATTGATATGCCCAAATTTTTATAAAAACTCCAGATTTTTTAACTCGAACATTTTAGACCTCAGAATATCAAGTTATGTAAATAATATGTTAATTATCTTTTAGTTAAAGATTTTTTTTTATTTTTTAAATTTTTATGTGTATAAATTTCCTGCCTGTATGCATGTTTGTGTACCATGTACGTACCTGGTCCCCATTGAAGAAAGAAGCCATGTGATGTCCTGGAACTGGAGTTATAAATGGCTGTGATCTGCCATCTGGGTGCTGGGAACTGAACCTGGGTTCTCTGGTTTGAATTTTAAAACAGAACCACTAAATATGGCTTGGGAAGTTCAAGTATTGAATTATGTGCTAATAACTAGACAATATTCCCATCTTGTTTTCTTTTCTGGTCCTGTCTTAAAACACTGACCAAAAGCAACCTTGGGGAATAAAGGGCTTATTTGGCTTATAGCCTATAATATATCACAAAGAGAAGTCAGGACAGGCACCTGAAGGCAAAACCTGAAACAGGCCATGGAGAAATGCTGCCTACTGACTTGCTCTCCACGGCTTGCTCAGCTTGTTTTCCTATATATCCCAGACCCACTTGCCCAGGGATGGCACAGACCACAGTAGGCTGGGCACTCTCACATCAACCATCAGTTAAGAAAATGCCCACTGATATGCCCACAGGACAATCTGATGGAGGCAGTCCTAATTTGCCCACAGGACAATCTGATGGAGGCATTTCTCACCCGACTTTTCCTCTTTTCATCTTACTACAGTTTTTGTCAACTTGATGATAACTAAGCAGTACAATTCCCTATCAGGGAAATACACACACACACACACACACACACACACACACACACACACACACATTTGCTTAGGTATGCACTTTCTTGCTTCTGATCACTCCAGTTACGTCTTGAACTCATTTGATCTTATACTTTCTAGGTGCTCACATTTACAGAGATCTTTTGTTTTTTCCTGAAGGCAGCTCATAGTGTCCATTTACATCTCACCAGCTTAGCTCCAGAGGATAACTTTGCACCCACATTGAATACACAAACCCCTGAACAACTGCAGCAACATAGGAATCAGCCAATAAAGACAGATGCTGGCCTCCAGCTACAAATTGCACTGTGCTAGGCCACACAGGTAAAGTCCCATCACGGCAGGTATACTTCTTGTAAGAATTTGTTGATTCTATTTCAGCCTCTGTTAGTGCTCCATACTCACTCGTGAATGAATCTTTTTGTAACCCCGAGGGCACATAGACAGAGAAAACATATGTTGCGGTGATGAAGCAGAAGACAGAAGCACAAACCAACCTTGTGATGATGCTGATGCCTCCTGACGTACAGGAAGGAAGGAGCTGCTCTCTGTGGAAGCTGAGAATCTGCCTCTGAAGGGCAGGGTGTAGCCTCTAGGAACCTGTTCTTGTAAAAGGGTCAGGCCTACGAGGCTGCATCAAGCCTTCAGCTGAAAAAGACTTGCCTCTTTCAAATTTTCCACCTAGAAAGCACCAAAAAGATGCTTCTTAAACCTACTGAGTGTAACCTCCTGCTATAGCAACACGAGGACCCAAAAATACACATTTCATTTAAATATCTCAGAGCTTTCTGAACTGTGGACCAGAAGGGGGGATGAACTGCTTTTAGTACATGGCACGTGAGTTATCGAGCTCAGAGGTCTGTTCTTCACACGCGAGTTCATAATACCACCTCTTCACCAAGCAGGAAAATCTACCTATGGCTCTATCAGATACTATATATCAGGGGAAAGAAAGAGAACTAAGACCATAGAGTCATTATAGGAAGTTGCAACCAATAGCAAAGATACACACAGACTTAGAAGAACAGTCTCTGAACAAAACTGGGGCAACTCAAAGCTGCCACCCTAAGTGTTTTACTGACTAATAATGATGTCCAAGCTTTGTCACGGCTTCCATTTCAAAAGCACATAATACTATCGCCAGAAAAATATTAAAACAACTTTCTTTTCTATGCAGGGGAAATATAGGTCACTTCATCTCAACTTTGCTTAAAGCAAATAGAAAGGGGTTCTGGTGGATATGAATGTAACCTAGTGGAAACAACTTGATGGTCTCTTTGGTTGGCCATTTTCTGCTGCATAAATCATGGGCTGGCTGGTATTGGATAAAATTTCCCCTTCCTAGGTCTCTAGGCAGTGAGCCTGAACTCCAGTGTGGAGAACCTCTTCCTTCTAACCCATTCTATTATCTTTGTGTGCTCACTCTTGGCTCATATTTGTAGGTTCAAAACCAGCTCTGAACTTAATTTTGATAATTTCAATCAATTGCAGAACTCCTTACTCACCCTTATAAGAAGCATTTGTGTGCCACAGGTACGGTCACATACACTTTACTAAAAACCCTACAGATCGTGTTAGAATATTTTCCAGCTAGGAGTCACAATGACCACATCTGAAATCTGTGCATGGAGAAGAGCAATGTGTTATTTATCGGATGTAGACTTGGCAACTTAAAAGCAGCTTGCTGTTAACCCGGGAAGTTTGGTAGGCACCATCTTGCATCTTGCTCTTGACCTGGGGTTGTGCAATAAGATGATGGATTCTGACCTGCTGATAAGCAGTGCAGGGCCAAAATGCAAACTCTTAGAGCTCACATCACCTGTTACCAAGATAACGTTGGGGTTTTACCTTGAAAATCCTGGTCACGTTATCAGCTCATTTTAATCTTTGCTCGTTCACAGTAGTAATGATACTGTCTACATTTTATATATGATTCAGGGGAGCTCAGAGGGAGCTCACACCCTCTCTGAAGTCTCACAGGTGAGGTAAGGTGGAAAGGGCAGGAATGAATGGAAGGGTGGATGGTTGTAAAGAAATTGCTTACGATCTTTAAGCACAACTTTTCTTTTTTCTTTCTTTTCTTTTTTTTATTAACTTGAGTATTTCTTATACACATTTCGAGTGTTATTCCCTTTCCCGGTTTCCGGGCAAACATCCCCCTCCCCCCTCCCCTTCCTTATGGGTGTTCCCCTCCCCACCCTCCCCCATTGCCGCCCTCTCCCCAACAGTCTAGTTCACTGGGGGTTCAGTCTTAGCAGGACCCAGGGCTTCCCCTTCCACTGGTGCTCTTACTAGGATATTCATTAAGCACAACTTTTCTTAACTGAAGCAAATGGATGGGAATGTTTAAATTGCAGACTGGGCACTTGGTAAAATGAATGAATGAGAAAATTTGCTAAGTGCTTAAAAATTTCATGTGCCCTATTTAAATATGTCATCATTAAAATGTCAGGTAAATGATGGTGCCTCCCAAAAGGAGGAAACTATTTACACACATGAACACACACATGCACGCACACATGTGTACACACACATGCACATACACAAATAAATATCAGAAGTACAGAGTTACTTTGAATGCATATGGAGCTGTACCTAGAAGAATACAATCTTGCCAATTTTATTCTTACTAAAATTACTATATTTATTATTATTATTATTATTATTATTATTATGTTACATAGGCTCTCTTGAACTGAATCTAACAGTAGACTTTTGTGCTATTTACATTCTTCAAGTTCATTTAGTCAAAACTTTTCCCTCAACAAACTTCATATGGCATTCCATTGTTCAAAGCAATGGGTGACAATTGTGTTCTAGTTCTTCACTAGGCTTCTCCTTTTTTCCTCCGACAAGGCTCCTGAGATAAACATATAGACCCCAGGGTGGAAACTAGACACAATTTCTTTTACATCTCTAATCAGAGAGCCTGACCTAGGTGTACCTTTCCTCTCGCCATTCTCTTTCCTCATGTGCTCAGTCATGGCACAATGACAACAATGCATAGATTTTGAAAACCTCGCTTTCAATCACTTATTGATCTTATGCAGCCTTATTAAAAGCATGCTTCTTTTCCTGTTAGTAGGCAGTGTAGGATTGCTGACAGCAGAAACACATTTAAGCAAAGTGATCAGAGCTCACAAAAACCCAGTGAATTATAAAAAAATAAAAAATAAAAACACTACCAAACCCATAAAGCAAGTATACAAATTTTCAGTGACCTAACTATCTCCCATCAAAATCTCCACAAGTGATGACCATGAGTCCACATGCAAGTCCAACCTACAGTAGGTTTTCCACAGCCAACCAACTCTGTTCTTCATATGTTTGGAGAGAAATGCAGAATTTCCTGTTCGGTATTGTGGTTTTTGTTGTTTAGTTGATGTGATCATCCAGGGCCAGCCTTCCTCCTATTGTAAGACAGGAAAACACAGAAACCAATGAAGAAGTTTCAAATCACTTGATTATCTACTGATTCTGATTTATGAGAATCAGACCTCTGAGAACACTGCAGGGTGCAACCCTTTGAGCAAAAGGCCTAGAAAGAACATGCTGTACCTTCAAGGCAGATGTTGGGCAAGACATGGAGGCCCTGTGACTTTTGTCTGGCTACAGCAGATGCTACTGCATGGGGAGTTCTGGAAAATGAGGACTCTGAAGAGGCAGGATCTTAAGAACCAACTGGGGTTCAAAGTAGTACACATGCCTCTTAGGGGAATTGCCAACGTAAGAAACTTGGTGTTAGTCTTCTCGAGATCATGAGGAAGATAGGGCATGTATGAAAATGCCAAAAGGTTGAGGAAGTCGCAGCATTTTGTTATCTCTTCTTCTTGGTAGATGCCACCTGTGCTGATAAACCTTAAGGTGGTTTAAATTAACAAAACATCCTTTCATTTGTTTTCCCCAAGGATGGTGCTCTCTCTTTCTCGTTCTCCCTCTCTCTTCCTTTCACCCCCCCTTCTCTCACTCTCTGTCTTTCTCCTCTCTCTTCTCTCCTCTTCAGTCTTCTCTCCTGACCTTTGCAGACTGAAGCCAGAACTTCTTACATGTCAATCAAGTTTTCTGCCACTGAACTACCTCCCCAGCCCTCCTTTCTCTTTTTGGCACAAAATTTCTAATATTTAATTTGGAGGATCTTTATCTGGCTATAAATATGTGATACACACACACACATACACACATACACACAAGGAAGACTAAAAATACTGGGAGAAATTGGAAAGAAATCTCTTTAATCTGATTGGGCAGTTTAATCTTTAATCTCTTTAATCTGATTGGTTGACTTTATTTTTTTCCACAAGTTTAAATGCAGAGTTACTTGTTTGAGAGCAGCACAGTACAAGATAACTCATTAGATAGTGCCAGATAATATAAGAACACAAGATTGCCACATCAAGAAATTGTATCTCAGTACAATTTGCAAGATCTGTTCCCCCCTAAAGTCATGGTTTACAAATAGTAGTTTTTAATAGCAATTGATGACAGATCACCTCAATATTTAACCTAATAGTTTTGTAATGATACATTGGCCCATTAACTCTTGACACTAGTAAAGGAATTTATCAAACCTGGTGTCTTACTTTTTTATTGCCATGACAACACACCATGACCAAGGCAAGTTATAGAAGAAAGGGCATACTGGGGAGCTCACAGCTTCAGAGAGTGATTTCATGACCATCACAGAGGGAAGTATGGCAGCAGGTAGACAGGCTTGGAACCGTAGCTGAGAGCTTACATCTTTAGCTGTAAGCACAAGGCAGAAAGAGGGCTAACTGGGAATAGTGAGGATCTATAAAAAACCTCCAAGCACTGCCCCAGTTACATGTGTCTTTCAACAAAGCCACGCCTTCTAATCCTTCCCAAATAGTTCTAAGAACTGGAGACCAAGCATTTAAGGATCTGAGCCTATGGGGACTATGCTCATGAAAACTACCACACCTGCACTCAATTTGAAGCTATAGAGTACCTCATTAAGACTGGAACAGAATGGTATTTTTTTCCTCATTTTATGTACAGGCAAAATTTGGGGTCATAGGTACTATTAAAAGCTATTGGGGTATTTATGGTTTATTTCCTTTTGTTTTATATATAGTTCAGGCTGGCCTTGAACTAACAATTCTCTTGCTTCAGCTTCCTAATTTTTAAAAGTCTATGTATAGACTAATAATCTATTTTAAATTTTATAATTACATCTACATTTTTAGATTGCTGGTCCTCGAACTGTCTATTAAGTTGAACCTTCTTAAGCACTAACTTTTCAGTGTCTATAGAAAAGAAAACCAGAACAAATCAACTCCCAGGTAAAACTAGAAATATTCCAAAAACAAGAATATTAAACAGCCTGTTACTATTTGGAGAATTTCTCCACCAAGTCTATGGTGTTCTCCAGATCTTTACCAACCGACAATACTAAATTTTAAGGGAATTTTAAAAAAACGTATTAGCTGTCCTTTTGTATTATTCTTCTTTCAAACTGAAGACCTAAAAACCATGTATGGACTTAATAAAAAAACAGATGCTACTTGTGCTGGAGTTGGAAGTGTCAGCATCTTAAAACCATTTGATTTTAATTACTTACATGGCAGAGGTGACATGGGGTGAGAAGAGGAGAGGTGGGTAGGTCCTGGGGTCATGATATAATGCTCATTTCCACAAGTATGACTAGCAGGGTAAGAGACGGAGGAAGTGGTATGTTGTTTGGTGAGACAAGCTTCACAGAAGTGGTATCTGGGGGCCAGTAGCTAACCTAAGGGAAAGCACTCCACTGCGGCAGACAAGAAATAGATGAAGATGGTGTGAGATTTATTTTCTATTTCCTAGGCCAAGGGAAAGAAGCCAGGAAGAAAATAAGCAAGACCAGGTTTCTTGAACTAGAGTGAAGTAAACTCATGCTACAAATTCTGTCACAAACCCTTGACTATTATAGTATAAAAGGATTCCTGTGCTGTTGGTGAAGGTCTGGAATTATTTGGAAACAAAAGGATGTGAGCACTTTGGGATTTCAGTCAACCCTACTTTCCCTTCCCCTAATGATTCAAAGATGCATAACAGTCTCCAGAGCCAAGAGAATGAATTTGACTAAAAATTAATTCATCATTAACAATGGTAGGCATAAGATTTTATAGTTCCACATAGTCCCATAAAGGCTTTCTGTTGTTATTATGTTAAATACATAAGTTTTTATTAGACAGACCAACCAAAAGACTGTTACTCTGTTACATTTCAGTCTGTAATACAAACATTGTGACCAGGAGTCTTACCATAAGACAACCAGTAGCTTTCCTAATGAAGGTTTTTACAATGTTCAAACATCACAATTATCTGTGATTATTTATCTGAGTGGGTCCTGAATTAATTAGGATAAGGTTAATAGCAGAATCTGAGACAGTAAAGAGGCCTTGATTATTTTGACATCATTGCCTGTTTGAGTAAGAGATGTTAGGCCCTAAAAAGATGTTACGTTTTTGTCTTTTTCTTAAAGGTAGTAACTTCCATGGTCAGCGCCTTACGATTAATATCTTTAATTTTAGTTGGAAGTTTGCTTGCAGATTCATTCAACTAACATTTATTGAGCAATATTCTAGGCATCATGCCCAGTTCTGGTGATTTGGAGATGAATTTAAGAAAATGGAATAATTATTTATGAGCCTAGGCTCTACCAGGCATTATGTCAACCAACTTACCATATGCCAATCAACATACACTAGGCAGACACATAGTATAGATAGCATTTTTCCCTGAATTATTTATCTTTTAAAAAAAAGTCCATTGTTGTAAAACATGCCATCTCATTGCAAAATAATATGTGATTGGTATCAAAATAAGGAAAACCTAATATCATGGTAGAAACCCCTAGAGAGAATTACTATTAACTTGGGCAAGTTTAATGCTTTAGAGCTGTTGTGTTTGAAAGATTGGAGTGTGTCCTAAGATGTGGGTCTTGGCAGAGCTGCTGATAGGGATTAGAATCTGAAGGTTTGTGCTTACATTTACTGGTTCCTTTAGTTTTGATTGGAAATGTCTTCTAAAGGCCCATTGGCTAAAGGCTTAACTTCAAAATTAGTACCCTCAAGAGATAGTGAAATTATTAAGTGTGTAAGGCTCACTGGGAGATTTCTTGTTATTGGGAACATGGCCCTGAAGGTTATAGTAGAACCCCTGAACTTTATGATCCTTCTCTTTCAGTCTCAAGCCATGTGGTGAATAACTTTCCTAAATTATACCACCAAAATGTGTTTGCGGCTAGCCAAAAACAAAGGAGCAGATTGGGGCATGAACTAAAATATTAAAACTGTGAGACAAATAAAACTGTCTTGTTATTTGAATATCATGTATTTTGTGGTCATAACAGAAATCTGAAAAAAAATCAGACAGTTTGTCATTGTCAGATTTTTCTTCAACTGCATTCATATTCCCACCTCTCCACCTTTCATTGGAACAGACCTCATCTTCCTCTAGTCTAAGAGATGATCATTTTCTCTGTGATGTCAACATAAATGTTTTATCAAAACAGTCACCAGTAAAGTAATTCCACCATTCTCTGCTGCTGAGTTTTCTTATGTAGCACTAGTTTCATTATAAATGGAAGAACCAGTTTTTGTTTAAGATCTACTTTCCCCCATTGTACTGTGATGTGTGGTACTTGGACAGAGCCCTTCTTCATTTTCCTTAATTAAATTATATATATATATATATATATATATATATATATATATATATATATCCCCCTTGGGCTCCTAGCTCCATCTTTCTCCTAACTTCACATTCTCTATCTTATTTACTTAATGACTCTAGCAGGAAATGGTGGAACACATTTTTAGTCAAGTATTTGGGGAGGGGTAAGTGGAGGCAAGTAGATCTCTGAGATCAAGGTCAATTTGGTCTATATAATGAGTTCTAAGCCTCCCAGGGTGATACAGTAGGACTCTGTCTCAACACACACACACACACACACACACACACACACACACACACACAGAAAAAGAGAGAGAGAGAGAGAGAGGAAGAGAGAGAGAGAGAGAGAGAGAGAGAGAGAGAGAGAGAGAGAGAGAGAGAGAGAGCATGATTTCAATTAGTATTGCTCATATGTGCACGGCAGTGAAGCTATCCAGGGTAGTGGACAACCCACCTCCCAGTGGTGACACTCTCTGAAAAAGGCGATTAGTCCTCCTTAAGCCCCTTAGCTAAAAGTCCAGCTCTGTGATCTCCTCTACCAGTCGTGCTATAATCTTGACTGATTTAATTTTGTGCTGGTCTTGTGCAGACAACCACAGCTGGTATGAATTCATGAGCAAACGTATCATATCATCTCCAAAGGACAGCGTTTTGCTTCCCTCCCCTTCCTCTAGTTCTTACATTCTTTCTAACAAATTTCATGCTATGTTCCTCAAGTCTTGGGTGAGGAGAGGTTGATACAGATGACTCACTTAAACCCACTCAGAGCTGAGCACTCAGTCATTTGTTCTTAGCACTTTCACCAGTTGTGGGTCTCCGTATTAACCTCTAGCACGGCAAAAAGAAGCTTTTCTGGCCAAAGTTGAGAGCAGCACAAATCTACTAATATAAGCATAAATGTTTAGAAAACATTTTGACAATATGACCTCCTTTCTATCCTTTAAACTATGGGATCTTCATTCCCTAGCCAAGTGTTGGGCATATAAACTAGTCTTGAGAAAATGATAGTCAATGGATGATGGGTTGTAGTATAAAGACAAAGGTTATATAGGAATTCTACCAGAAACGTGGATGGCAACTACAGGGAGAAGCTGCTGCTCCTAACCCTGGTGTGTGCCCTACTGGGGCAGAGGATGAAGAGCAGAGTTTGTCAGAATAGGGAATAGCATGGCATAGAAATTAAATGTGGATCCCAGAGAAGGGAAGAGAGAACGTGCCAGTGGACCTAACTTACAGAGCATAGAGTTCACTTCGTGGGAGACAGATTCATTTGGTACAGTACAAATTCCAAAAATAAACCGCACAAATGACCTCAAATTCATGTTTATATAAATAAAGAAAATAGCCCAAATGAACACTCATAATCTCACATAATAGGTCAAATGCTTTGCAAACATTTAACAGCGTGGAGAACTTAGGAGCTTCTTGGAACTGGGTGTGGGAAACAAAAATAGTCTCTGGTTTCTGGTGAAACATTTGTTTTTGTTTTTGTTTTGTTTTGTTTTGTTGTTTTTCAAGAGTTTGTTAAAAGAAGCCATTCTGAGCAAGCACTTTCTTAAGTTATCTTTTATTCCCTGGCTTCTTTCCAAACTAGAGGAACAGTATCATGAGTCCACAGGGCTGAAGAGAACTTTCTTCCCTTTGCATCCAGAAGGAAGACGCTGAGTCTTTATGCATTCTGTTTTCTCCACCGTTGTCTGCCTTAGGATTCTCCCAGCTTCCTGGGTTTCATTCACATGGGAGCTTTCACAGTTACCTATGACAGCTCCATTGCGTTGCTTAAGGTGAGCTAGAGAGACTCACCTAGCTGCTCTCTCTTCCTCCATTATCCTGTCCCTGGGTGCCATCCTGTCCTAGCTGAGCTGTGTTTACATGTTTACAGGAGGATGAAGCAATGTTGAGGACTCAACACTGACCAACTGCTACACAATGATGGCCACCATTAGGCCAAAGGTACCCACACTTCCATACACACTAACAAACCAAAGGACACATGAGATTCTAACACAGAAATGAAATGCATTGAACCACTACCAGATGCTTCTTACAGCTCCAAGAAATGTAGACCTGGCACCATCCTAAATAAAATAAATAAATAAAGTGACAGAACTAAATTTGGAACATTTGTTTCTTATTTAAATTGAAGTTTCAGGATTAGAACTGGATAAAAGTCAAACACTTGAGGAATCTATTTTTTGTCCTCTTTAAAGAGTGGTTGAGAACATCTGAGATGGACGGTGATGTCTAAAGTGATGCTGAACACATGAAAGGAAGACTTCCTCAGGCGTTCTCACCTCTATACCACACCAAGAAATTAAGCAAAGAAGCTAACCTCAAGGAGACAAGGGTGAAACAGCTAGCCAGAGCTGTTTAATTCCTCCTACTATAGGAGTTCTTATAAAAACATGCAAATTAATATAGGACACATAAAACATGGATGAAGATCAGTATGCAAGGAGCTGGCTAAGCAAAGTCAGCATTAGATAGCCCAGCATCTAAGCAACTTCTGCCATGTTGGGAACAGAATTTCTTTTCCCTCAGAGATGAAAACAGAGTGGAGCCTGGGTCACCAACTGGGCCAGCATAGCCCTCTAGAGCTCTGAACATCTGGGCTCTGGCTTCAAAAAGAACAATGTAATCTTCACATTCACTTGGCCCCAAAGACTTTGGCCCCAAAAGCTCTTCTTTGGCCTGACAGGGCGCTTATCTGTTTTGTACATTCAGTCCTCTGCAGAAAGATTTTCCAAGAGTAAGCCAACCCTTCTTCCAGATTGCCAAACACTTCTGTGTCTCCCAGCTGGAACCCCACTGGACACACATGCATCTGGCTGACCGCTTTGTTGGTCCATTAACTCAGAAGCTGCTCAATTAAAAAAAAATCCAACTTTTGATATTCATTTTTGGTCATGGGCTTTCAGGCTTTTGTGAGTTTTCAAAAACATTCAATACAAGTGGCTCTTTGAGATCTTTAAAGACAGCCCAGATCCTTCAGGACAGTGGATAACTCTGAAAACTCAGAAGTGCTGCTCTTTCTAGACTTTGAATCACAGAGGCTTGTGGGAGACAAAGGTAAAACAGGAGAAAATAATCATTTAGAAGATCTTTGGGGGGAAAATGGGTTGAGTTGATTTTTTGTGGAATTGTAACCCACACAAGAAACAGCCTGAAGCCAAGTACCCTCAAGGGACAATAGTCAAACCATATCACGGAGGCTTAAAAAGCCTTCGGGCATTTACTCAATTCTTGTTGTAATTTCCAAAATTTATTCAAAGAAAATCCATATTGTATTTATCATTTCTTCTACCCAGAATAACCAGGCTTCACTCAGCATTATGTGAAGTCCCCTAGTTAGCTATACATATATAAATATATTTATTCAATCTGAAGAACAGATTGAAACTACAAAGGGAAGTCGTGCAAGCTATTTCTTTGGCCAGCTCAATGAACATGCACTGACCAGCAGCTCTGTGTTACACTACCCTACTCTACCCTATTCTGCTCAGGGTGTTGCTTTTTAGTGCTGGGATTAGGCCTAGGGACTTGCACAGCCAAGTGCTCTACCACAGCACTGCTAGCCCTTACCTTTCACTCTTCTAGGCATGGAGACGACAAATCAGAGACACAGCACCAAGAAGGATGGTACATTGCATGCCTCTAACCCAGCAGCACTCATAGCCAGAGCTTGAAGCAAGAAGATTATGAGTTCAAGGCGAGCCTAGAGTGCCCGGAGAGATTCTGTCCCTGCTCCCAGCCTTGTCAAAAGGAAAAAGATGCAAAAAGAGAACCTTTTCTATTGAACATCTATCAAGGCAGCAAGGTAACTGACTCTATAAGAAAACATCTACAGTCCAGGATTGAGGGTTTCTATACCTCCTCAAATGTCAATGAGTAAAGAAAAGTAGAAAACTAATTTACACATGACTGTTAACCCAGGAAGGAGTTTTGTCCCTCAAACTTTGGTATTTTAACATGTGACCCAGGGTATGACTTATATAAATGCTACCCAGGGCTATCTGGTTTCGAGCATTACTTCTAATTAAGATTTTGGTGTCTTGAATAAGAATGTCCCCCATAAGCTTATATATTTGGTTGCTAAAGAGTGGCACTATTTGAAACAATAAGAAGATGTAGCTTTTCTAGAAGTAGGGTATCACTAGGGGTGGGCTTTGAGTCCAAGTCAGACCCTCTTCCAACCCCACCCACAGACCAGGGGATGTAGCTCCCGGCTACTGTTCCACCCGTGTACCACCCTCTGAGAACACATCTTGGGACTGATGACATTTTAGCACAGACCACTTTTCTAATTTTCAGTGTTCTTGGTCACATTTTATACTGCAACCTCTCAACTGGCACAGCTACATTGCCATCTGAAGACTGGTAAGTCCCCATAAAAATGTAAAGTCATACAAGCTTTGGTCTTGGTCTATTTGGGACATGAGTGCCCCGACTCTTAAACTACATAGGAACTGAAGGCTCACTGGTGGGAGGCTACTCCATAATCTACACCTTCTGTGCCACTGCATGCTCCACTAGGCAGACTTTAAATTATTGCACTCCTGTTTTCTCTCACATTCACCCCTTCTCCAAGCTCACTGCCCTCCACCTTATCTGGCAGGATGTGGAAGCATCTTCCTTTTATAGTGGAAAAACAGAAATCTAGGGAGAAAGAGGGGCTCACCTCTATTGGCACTGGATTGGAAATTGAAGCAGGACTTCCTGGTTCAATGAATTTTCAGGACAATGCAATACTTTGCTTTAGACATGGTCCATGTTCCACCTGCCTGCCCACTTACAAGATGAATTGAGAATTGCTTTTGCTGGATTTCTTTTTTTAGCATATAGATCTTATAACTGATTCTGGGGCTGCCATAATTACTTATTACAAATTCTGTGGTGTGACGTAAGAGCAGCCCATTATTTCACCATTCTGAATGCTATCATTCTGAAACGACATGAGTGATGTTGGTTCCTTCCAGATTTCTGGGGAAATTGATGCCAAGCATCTGTTCTGGTGGGGAGAGGGCAATCATTGGTGTAGGTGCACCATTTGAAGCCCAGCTTTTGTCTCCCTCTTTGTGTTGAATTTGGGGAGTCAAGGATAACATAGGATTACCTCACAATCTTAACCTAATCATACCTATGGTTCTTTTCCAAACATAGACACATCTATAAGTTCAGATCTTGATCCTTGGACCAGCCATGGGAAGGAGGGAGCACCAATCACCACACCATGGACCTCCATTGGATTTATTTGTTTTGATTTGGACTTGCTACATGCTAGAGTTATGTAATGTGGCAGGCAGAGTTAATCACAAACCTAGAAAAAAATGAATTTCTGTCATAAAATAGGAGTCCAGCTAGGAGCCAGTAACATCAAAACAGATGAGCTATAGCACTGTCCTCTGAACTGTAACCTAATAACTGGATCATAAGCAAGTGATCAAAGGCACCAGTGCAGCCGCAGCCTTTATGCTGTGATACTGTTGGACACTTGCATATTATCACATAGGGATAATTGTAACATCAACAAAAAGTCTGTCCTCAAATCTCACAGTTAGAGGAAATGCCATCATTTCCTTTGCCTTTGGTGTGAACCCAGAATATGAAAGCTGGCAGTGCAGGAAGCGAGCAAGAGTTAAGTCGTGCCAGCCCTGATTCTTTGAAATGGTTCCATGTGGTATGCAGCAGAACTCTGGCTGGTTCAGACTTCCCTTTGATGCCCATGGCCAGACACTGGTAAGTGAGGGTGGAGCTTAAAACAAGCCTTTTACTGTAGCAAGCAATCAGCCTCCTAAGGCTTCCCAAAATGCACTGAAGCATCCAAGATGGGCAACGTGTTAGCTTGAGCAAACTGTTCTCACTGTTCTCATCCCAGAAATCCTGGCAAGTTCCCCAAGAGCACCATCTTCTAACCAAAAGAAGGCACTGTACTTTGTCTTCGTTTTATGCCGATGTAGATTTCATGGACAATTCACTAAAACAAGACTTCTACAACTGCCCAGATTCACAAAAAAACAGAGTTATGAAATGACTTGTGTCAAAAGGAGAGATTTTAAAAAATGTCTCTAATCCCCATCCCAGCCCCACCTCAGGCTCCTTCGTTTTCTCCAGCTGGTGTACCTGTACATTTCTCTGAACCTTTGCTGCCATTTCATGAGCAGATTCTGTCCAATGCAGTCTCAGTGCTATGTCCTCTGAAAGCCAAGGGGCAAACATAAAGGAAAAGCCTTTCATTTACAAAGTTCTTAGCCACACAGTGGACGGACCTTGGGGACTCTTATGGAAGATAGGAGGAAGTATTGCAGCCCCTACGAGGTTAGGAACTCCTCAGAAAGACCAACAGAGTCAACTAACCTGGACCCTTGGAGCTCTCTGAGACTGAACCGCCAACCAAAGAACAGACATGGGTTAGACCTACTTCTCCCTGCACATATACTACAGATGTGCAGCTTGGTCTTCATGAGAGTTCTGAACTACTAGAGCTATCCCAAAAGCTTTTGCCTGCATGTGGGATATGTTCTAGCAGGGCTGCCTTGTCTGGCCTCAGTGGTTGAGACTATGCCTAGCTTCATAGAGACTTGAAATGCCAGGGTTGGGCGATGGGGAGGGGGCACCCCCTCAGAGGAGAAACGGAGGGGATTAGGGGAAGGATTGTGGGAGGGAGTGACCAGGAGGAAGGCAGTGAGTGGGATGTAAACTGAGTACATAAAAAAGTTAAGTAATTTTTTAAAAGTTCCTAGATTCGAGATTCTCAGTTTTGCAAGAAACTTGAGAAAAGATTAACAGCTGTGTTTGCAGAAGAGTAAAGCTTGAAGCAAGACTTAGATAAACAGAGGTCTGCTATTGTGCTACTGTGTTACTGGTACAGGCAAGAGATGAGGTCACCAAGGCTTGTTGTCTGATGACTCCTAACAGGAAAAGGAAGAGGGGAGAAAGTGAAGAGGAGGGAAGGGAAATACATCAAGGAAGTGAGAACTCTATTGCTTGGTGCCTAGCTTGATTTGGGGGCCCAACTTGCAGCTGAAGACAAGGCCACATGTTTCAGAGAGCGGAATTAGAGTGGAGGTGCCCACAGGATAAAGTCAGTTTACAGACCTGGTTCAGATTCCGATGCAAACTTGCTTGCCAGACTGGAGGAAGATGCCCTCTGGATTGCTTCTCTTAACTGCTGTCAGAATCAACATTCTTCAGGTTCTTTCTGCTTTAATGGGTCAGCTGCATTTGATCTCTAGGTCACAGATTCTCCATCGAAAGATAGATACCCTTTCATCCGAATCCTCCCCTTTCTGTGGGAATTCCATTGGGAAGCTACCAGTGTGGTAGTTACTTCTAAAGCATCATTTCTGTCAGTCTGTCAGTCTGTCTGTCTGTCTGTCTATGTCTATGTCTATGTCTGTCTCTGTTTCTATCTCTCTCTCTGTCTCTCTGTCTCTCTGTCTCTCTCTCTGTCTCTCTCTGTCTCTCTCTGTCTCTCTCTCTGTCTCTCTCTCTGTCTCTCTGTCTCTCTCTCTCTCTCTCTCTCTCTCTCTCTAAAGTAAGCTTTTTAAGTCTTTCTTAATCTCAATTAGTCTTCTTTGGCCTTCTTTCATACCTGGGAAGGCTTCCAAGGCACCACCTGGGGACTTCATTACTCAGGATTGTTTTTCTTCAAGATCACAAAACATGAGCAGCTTATCCAGGTCAGAAATACTTACTGCCTCTAAGGTACACACTAGATATCCCCATTACCCCTGAAACTATGACTGTATCCCTTGTGTGTATGACATGTCAGTTTGATGTTTACTTAATAAAACTTGACAACACTTCCTCAAATGTTGAGTGTTCTCAAGAAATTCTGGGGTTGGGGATTTAGCTCAGTGGTAGAGCGCTTGCCTAGAAAGCTCAAGGCCCTGGGTTCGGTCCCCAGCTCCGGAAAAAAAAAAGAAAAAAAAATTCTGTAGATTTTTCTACTGCTCCTTTAGGATGTCTACAGGTGTTTCCAAAGTGGTTAGAAAGGAATTCCTCCTCTGCCCATGATTCCTGAGGCAGTGAGCCTAGCATGCTTGTGTCAAGCATGACTAAGTGGAAAGTGGGTGGGCAGCAAGAGAAAGTCTGTGCTTATGTGTGACTGTCTACCAACAGCCCTCACCTCACTTCCCTAAGCTCACTACCCTCCTGTGCTGCAGTATTATGTCTCAACAATGTCACATTGGAACGACTCTCTCGCCTACTGTGTTCTTTATTGTTACTAGAGCTGGTAGCATGAAGAGCAAGCAGCCCTTGGGCTAAAAGCCATCCACATACAATCAGCAATGGCTAGAAGATGGCTGAAGAACAGAGACTGTGCCAACCTGAAATTAAGGCTGAGGAGGGGAAATGTGAACCCATGGAAACTGAATGACGAATCTAATCACTTTTACGTCTTTGGATCACTGGAAGAGCATACACTGCTGCTTTTCATAAAGCTCCCAGGGCTTGGTGGGTGGGGTTATTGTTTATCTTTGATGATATTTTTGGACTTACTTAGTGTTCACTGTTGTGAATTGGGTGAACCTCATACTCCCGAATCTCTCATTTTGCTCTCCCTCGGACTTCTGAATCTCCTTGCTGCAGGTTTAGCTTTTCTTTCATGGACCTTCCTTATGAGCCTCTACCAGTCCTGTGCTGCCTCACTCTTGAAAAGGGGCAACTCGTACACAAGTCTACAAGCCCTACCTTTTAGCTCTTGAAGTCAGCCAAAAATTAACATTAAAAGGTACTACACACACACACACACACACACACACACACACACACACACACACACATACACACACTGCCCAAAAGGCATTATTCACAAGGCAGCCAACAGTGAGGAAGAGGGAGATCCGACCTAGAGGAACTGGCTTGAGAATATTAATGAAAATAAAGCCTGCTTACCTGAGGTTGGGGAAAGGTGATGAGGGTTGTCTTAGTTGAAACAATTGAACCTCAGCATTCCCTATGTGGCTCTTTCTATGACACCTCTAAGCACTATCACCGTGCTCTGGGGATACAGTCTGAGTCCTCAGATATCAAAATAGTCACCCACTGGAATCTTAGAGAACACAGATAAAAGGTGAGAGGTTTCAACTGGTTTTAAATCTGAAGAAGTTCTTGAAAAGCATAGGACAAGTCAGCAGTGGTGGCAGACACCTTTAATCCCAACACTTGGGAGACAGGGGCAGGTGGATCTCTGAGTTTGAGGCCAGCCTGGTCTACAAAGTGAATTCTGAGCCACCCAGGGCTACACAGAAAAACCCAGTCTCAAACAAAACAAAACAAAATGAAAAAAGACAAAGAAAAAAGAAAAAAAAGAAAAGAAAAAAGAAAAACTTAAACTACTTCAAGATCTATAACAAAACCAAAACCAATGAGAATATATTGCTCAGGGGGGTTTTGACATTGGCCACAAACAAGTACAATAAAGCAATTTAGGGTTACTTGGGGTTCCTATTAGATATTGTTTCATAAACTTTAAAGTCATCTCAAGGTAAAAATATTTCCATATGTAATTAGTCAGACGTGTTTTAAAATTGTGCTATACGGTTAAGAACACTGACTGCTCTTCTAGAGGACCTGGTTTCCAGCACCCACAACTGTCTCACAGCTGTCTATAACTCTAGTTCCAGGGGATCTGATGCCATTTTCTGACCTCCCCTGGCACCAGACATGCACATGGGGTTCACACGCATGCATACATGTAGGCAAACCATTTATACACATAATAACAAATAAAATCCTTCCAAAATTCTTTTTTTAATAAGGAAAGGAGAGGGGAGAGGGGAAGGGGAGGAGGAGGGGAAAGGGGGAAGGAGGAGACAATTGTGGTACAACATAAGTTGTCTGTGCTCTGCAAACAATTCATTTGTTGGCTTCTAAGCCTGAATGTAGTGGTTTAAGATCTTTTAGAAGATGATTAGATAGTGAAGGCAGGTATCCCATAAGAAAAATTATTTCTTTTTAGGATTAAGGGAGGCTGGAGAGATGGCTTGACCATTAGAGGCTGGGCTCACAACCAAAAAGACCCAGAGAATTTATATATATGGATTTGAAGTGAGACCACAAAGAAGGTGCCCTCCGGGGAGAATGACCTCTAACCAGACAATCTACAGCCTCTGGATCTCGATAGCTCAGTCTCCAGGACTGTGAGCTACACAGTTCTGTTACTTTAAAATGATAGGTGTTTTTGCTTTATCTGCCTGGGAAGGATAAAAATTTGAGTCAAGAACTGGATGGCATCTGAGGTTTGAAAGAGGCAGGGAGAGAATAGGATAGTGATGAGTGAGATGGGTGCTTGGTGATTTTCAAAGTCAGACTAGTTCTCTTCGTAACTCTGTTAAACTTTCACATACACCACCACCCCGCACCGCACCACACCAAACCCTGTATACACATTTGTCTGCCACTGAAATTTTCTCAATTGCTGCTTATGGTCTAATTGCCATAAACTGTTCTTATTCTGGAAGAACCTCTATGGGAAACATCAGTCCAGGAAATTTGTTCTTAGAAGACTCTAGAGCAAACTAAGACCTCAATTTCTTTCTTAGGTTTAATTAGTTAATGATTACTCATTAACAACACTGCTTTGGAATGTTTAGATTAGTAAGGCTATCGTACATAGATACACCCCCCCCGTTTTGAGTTAGATAAACAGTTACTGTTAATACATAAGAAAAATTAAAGTTTCAGCCTTGATACCACCCATAACACATTGACTAAAAATATTGCAACAGCTTTTCCTAAAGCAAGGTCTATTTTTCCACAGCCAGGTAAAGAGAGACGGGGGTGGAGAGAGAGAGAGAGAGAGAGAGAGAGAGAGAGAGAGAGAGAGAGAGAGAGAGAGAGTCTTTGGAACACTCAGCTCTGAGAGGAATGTCTCCATCAAATTCCTCCCGCTCTGAGCTCAGGGAACCTGACAGAAGAGGAGTCAGAAAGAGTGCAAACACCCGAAGGGATGGAGGATACCAGGAAAACCAGACCCTCTGAATCGACCAAGCAAGGCTCATATGACCTCACAGAGAATGTAGCAAGTACAGAGTCTAAATGGGTCTGTACTAGGTCCTCTTCGTGTGCGTGTGTGTGTGCGTGTGCGTGTGTATGTGTGTGTAAAATTGTTTTCAGTCTAGTATTTTTATGAGATTCCTGAGTGTGAGAACGAATGGATCTCTGATCCTTGTGCCCTCTCTTGGGGCTCAATTCCTTCTGTTGGTTTGCCTTGTCCAGCCTCAAGGTGATGGGTTTATCTTATATTTTATTTTGTCATGTTTGGTTGTTACCTCTCAGAAGCCTGTTCTTTTCTAATGAGAGACAGAAAGGAAGTGAATACAGAGGGGAGGGGAGGGGAGGAGGAACTGGGAGGAGTATTATACGAGAAAGTAATCTATTTTCAATAAAGGGGAAAAAACAAAAAAATAAAGAAGGAAAGGATCTATTTCAACCACATCCACTTCTCGGTTCTCTTGAGCAAGGAATGAGTGTGTTGTTCCTTTGCCTGTCTTGCTCTTGGGCAGGCAGGAGTTGGACTGCTAAGCTAAAGCCCCAAGAGCCTCTTCTAACTCTCCTCATCTTGACTACTTGTTATGCTTGCACTTGTCATCACCATTGGAACCTCACAGAGTTTGGGAGGTAGAGTGCAATGCTGTTTGTGGGGGTAACTTGGAGGATTTCTCCATGAGATACCACTGCCAGCTTGGAAGCAGGTTTGGTGTATAGCAACAGTCATAAGGGTCTCTTCTGATGATGGGTCTTCTCATCTTCTCCCAAGCTACCCATCCTCCTTACTATGAATCTAATAGCAAACTCAGCCTTGTTTGAGCCACAGTACTGTCCACTGAATTTTCATACATCACTTCACCTAAGAATCCCCCTTCAGGAGTCTTCTTCCATTGACCTTAAAACTTTATTTCTGCAGCTATTAATCAAAGCATTGGTCTGCCTTGTAGCATACTTAGTTGCTAGTATGAAACAAGCTGCTAGGATGCAAATAATCTATTCCTTGATCTAGAAGATAATTCATAATATTATCCTCTATTAGCTGAATATTTAGAATTTCTACTCCGTCATATTTTAATAAGCAGATTTTAAATCCTCCCGCTCCTTTCACTCATCTATTCCCTGAAGACTATTTTTTTCATCTTCCCCAAAACTATGGGCAAAAAAAAGTGGCTGGTACCTAAAGAATTATCATCAGGCATTTATTTCAATATTAATGAGCCTTTTTGTAGAAATGGAAAAGTCCAATAATAAAGTAATAAACCACAAATTTCCAGGCTCAAATTCTGGTCATAGGTCTGCTGTCCTAAATAGTTGATTAAATGTCGACAAGTCTTTGGCTCTTTAGAGTCACTTTATGTGACTATAAAATAGGCTTTCTTGCACTTGCCTTCTTGCTATCATGAAGATTCTTCCTGGGAAAGAGTAATGTGCAAGGCAACTATAAGATGGATTTTACAAAGGGCTTCCTGCCTCCATTCAGGTGGTTTTGGGTAAGTTGGAATACAGGAAGCCAGGGGGTCAGATCTTGTGTCTCCCTTTGAGCAATAGAAATAGGAATGCTTTTTATTATATTATTCCAAGACTTTTTAAAAAGTTTCCTCTTCATGTTCTCTTTGAGCCCATCAGGTCACTTCATAACCCTGCTTAAGGATACACAAGGGAGCAGTTACTCACTGTGCACCCTGCAGTGCACAGAAGTCAGAGCCAACAGGAAGCAGCAGCAGTGGACCTGTAGGAAGGTTGTGATTAAGTGGAATATGAATTGGTCTGCTTGAGACAGCAAGGATCTCTCAAAGGAAAAGGCTCAACCAGGGCCCATTATGGTGCAAGCTGCAAGGGAGGCACTTCCCCTGAATGGTCTTCCTGTCCTAGATTGGTATGGCACTCTCACCATGGCCCAAAAAGCTATTGTAAATTAGCATATTGTATACGCTTCTCTATGCCAGGAGTGTTCAGGGGACCAACTTTGAGCCATGTCAATTCTAATTTGAGTCTTCACTATACAGCTTTATGGATGCGTGACATTGGCTCCTACGAATGTCAACTGTTTTTCTAAAAATCTGCCAGGAGGTTTCTGCTGAGATTTTCATGAGATTAATGAGAGAAGACACAGAAAGCATTTATTACTGTTTGGCACATGGTAAGCACATATGTATATAATTAACACACATTAAATAACATTTCCTTACCACTAATGTTAAATTAAATTTACAAGAAACCATTTTGTTTGAATGTTCTACCCAAAAACTCATGTAGAAATCTCATCTGTATTACAAAGTATCAAAAGACAGGGCAGATGAAGGCTTTATGATATCATTAGGTTATGAGGGCTCTGCTCATGAGTGGTTGAGTCTATTCGTGCCTTAGTAAGTTACCTTGAGACCAAATCTCAAGACTAATGTGAAAGTCAGTTAGTCCCCATGTCTTATAGATATGCCCATCTCTTCATATGATATCCCATGACACCTCACTAATCTGCAGAGTCTCCCACAGCAAGAAAAGACCTCAACAAGTGTTGTTTCTAAACAATGAAGAACTCAACTTCTGGGCTCATGAGCAGGCAAAAATTTTTATTCTATTATATAGTACATGGGTACAGCAACAGAAAACTAAGGCAGTTATCTATCAGTGATATGGAGTGAACTTCTAAACTAAGCCCCAACAGATCAACTCAAAATGGAGCATCTAAGATGCTGACAACACACTGAAACCTGGGATGTTTGTTTATAAGATTTATGAGTAATTAGAAGAGAGGCCATTGCCAATTCCATAAACAAGCAAACACTAGGAAATTCCCTTTGCTTTAACCCTTACAAGGAAAATTACCTCAAGCAAATTGATGTTGACCAATTTATTGTTGTTTAATGTTCCTGTTCAAGATTTCTTACAAGACTCAACTGATCATCAGAGAACCTTTGTATTTTATAGATACAAGGCTGTCCAATTCGTGAGTCAATAACAGTCATTATACTGAATTTAAAAGTTTAAATAAAATTCGATGCTTTTAACTTCTGTTGTGTATTATTTGGCCTATTAGTTCCTGGTCTAAAGTCTGGGATACTCACTACTAAGAAGTAAAAACTCTGAAGTTGAGAGTTGGTAGGAAAGAATCAGGTTTATTGAAGAAGCAGCTGATGGAAAGACTGGGGTGGGTAGCCCCTGCCTTACTAGTTCCATCTCTGGGTAGGTCATGGGCAGAAGGGGCTGTAAAGGAAAAGAGAGGATAGGGAAGTGAAGGAGAAGGTAAGGAAGCAGATAGAATGTGAGAAGAGATAACATCATGAAGTCATTGGGTACTTGCCATTAAAAAAAAAGTAGTCCTATTGAATTATTTCTTGAAACCTGTGTAGTCACAACATTAACTATGGATGACTTCTACTCCTACCTTAGGAACAACCATATGCAGTTATGTGAATAATATCTGTATTTGATCATCATCTTTTTAGATGTACAGGCAAAAACAGATTAAGAGGTGCTCATTTACGGCTAAGCACATTGTGCAAAAGTGTGGACAATGCCAAGTGTTAGGGTCAGCTGACCCTAGAAATGCAAGGTGTGTAAATAAATAATTTTCTACAACCCTTTGCAATGATAAAATATTTCTAAACAATTCTAGAAGATGTTATTATCATCCTTGGTGGTATCTTTCCTTTGGTATCTCATCCTACACTGTTAGAACAGTGTCTTTTCTTCTGGGAAACAGGTGGCAATTTCTACAGATAAACCAGATAGAGCCCCAAGGAAGGGAGTGCCAGTGAATGTGTCTCTGCTGATCCTCTCTACAGGCTAGATGAAGCCTTGATTCTAATTTATAAAGGAAATTATGTAGGGAGGGAGACTGAACATCAGGAGAAGTGAGCAGAACCTAAGCACTTAATTCATGATACTCAGTTATCTCCCTTCTAAGCAGGACACCCTCTCGTTTTACTTCTTGGTGTTTTATATATGTCTATGTCTATCCCTTATGACAGCTTATGAGCACTCACTGATTGGTATCTTTGTATAGAAATGCATTTAAAATGTAACAGTGCTATATTGTCTATGTGTATGTTCTCTCTCTCTCTCTCTGTATGTGTGTGTGAGACAGACAGACAGACAGACAGACAGACAACAGAGTGTGCACACACACTAGTTCTTTACTCTTCTTTCACTGTGCAATGTCTTTGAGACTCGCATGCGTGTTGATACACACTATTTATTCCAAGGATAATTACAGAGGTAGGCATCTAGTGCAACAATTGGAAGTGCATCATGGGAGCCAGGTTTCCTGTCATCATAACCCACTTTCCAGCTACGTGAACTCAGCCCATTTACTCAGCAATGTGAGTCTTCAGTTCTCTGATTTCTCAAACAATGTTCACACTGGTATCTACATCAGGGAGTACTGAGCGGGTACAAAATACTTAAAATATAAATATCTAGCAGGTATTAGCCAACCTAAGCAGCACCCATCATGACTACTATTGCCTTGTCTAGGCTGTAGTGACCAACCTTATACATGCCCTTTTATGAAGCATGCCTGAGCTTCTCTGAGGTGTAGACTACGGAGAGGACTAGTTAGGTCATAGGGTGTAGACTGTCATGATTTCACCATGTACTGCCAATTTTCTCCACAGCATGACTGCACAGTCAAAGTTCACACCATGAGTTCCTGGGGGTTCTGGGAAATGTTTTGTCAGCCACTGAGAGCACAGATTTTTATGAGTCTCCCTTCAAGTTCCACTGACTTCATCTGTCGGCGAGACTTTTGTCCAAGTTGGGTGGAGAAACAGCTCACTGACATGCTGCCAAGGTAGCAGCCTGTGCCATAATTCTCCTGGAGCCCTGAGCCCTTCAAGGTTCATCAAAAGGCAGTCAGGAACACCCTGAGATGGAGCTCGTGGCCCAGAGTGCTTCCTTGGGTTCTCTGACTTACTCTATAGAGGCCATGGCTCTCTAGATCCCTGTTCTGGATAAGAATCCCTACTTCTGGGAGCCACTGCCAATGCTGGATGGTGTCATCTCAGGGTACCAGGCAGAGATATTGTAAGAGAGATGGGTCTGCAGTGGGTCAGGGCTCTGAAGGACCTAGTAGCTGTTAATGGGAAAGGATGGAGCTGGAAACATGGGGCATCCCCTTTCCAAATCTTCTTGTTGTCAATGGTCTTACAAAGAATAATATAAATGAGAGGGTTGTGTTGGTCTCTGAACCCAGTAACACTTTCCCTGTGAGGGCTCTAGGCTCAGTTCCTGTTATTATTCCAGGGTGTAAACATCGAAGCCACAGACACTAAAGGACGTGGGCATATGATAAATGTTTGGTATTTAAAGTGTGATGGATGTTTGGGATATGTGTCTTGGGGTTCCAGGGACAGTAAGTACGGATCTAGAGGAGACTCTAGGCTCTCTCATAAGATGTGCCATTTATATCCATCCTGACACTCGTATCATCATCATAAAGATAATAAAGATTCCAGGATTGGTAGGCAGGCTTGTAATCAATCCTAGCTTCTTGGAAAACTGAGGCAAGAGAGTTGTACATTCCAAACCTGCCTGAGCTTCAGTGAGATGGAGACCAAAGTAAGCAACATAGTGAGACTCTGTCTTAAATTTTATCAAAAAAATGTAAAAAAAAACTGGGTATATGTGTGTGTGTGTGTGTGTGTGTGTGTGTGTGTGTGTGTGTGTGTGTGTGTACATATCAAGTGATAACACACCAGACTAGCATGGCAAGGCCCTAAAATTCAATCCCTGTAACACAAATACTAACAATCATCTTTTTTTTTGCCACAAGGTGTGTTTTGTTGTCGTCAATCATACACATAATCCTCTCTAATATCCCATGGCAAATCAGTGAAATTTGACAGTTCGATTTGTGTGGCGGGGTCCCCTTCAGAGACCCACGGCCTGCGGCATCAGCACGGAGTGCTCGGGTTCACAGTGCAACTTGCGTCCATCTTGCAGGTAGCTCTTCCTCCACATCACGAGGGGCTTTTGAAGATGAAGGGGTCAGGTGGGGAAATCTTCCTAGGCTTTTAGGAGATTTTACTTCTCTTTTCCTGTTCAACGGCCTCTTTGGTTGGCAGGGTGTTCTCCTGCATCTCGGTTTTCTTCAGCTTGGCCTTATCGAAGCTGGAGATTTGCCCCATGTCTAGCTTGTCCGCCATTTTCCTACAACTTGTGGATTCGCGTTCGGAGCTCGCGCTCCAGGTGCTCCCACTTGCATTGCTGCAGCAAAAGACCACAATCATCTTTTAAATACTAAGTATAAGGGCCGTTAAGAGCCTAAGACCTAGGTCCAGGATTCAATAACTTCAAGTATGCTCTCTTTCTTGAGAAATGAGTCAGTAAAATTACATAGGCTATATGTCTTTCCAGAATAGTTCATTGAATTTTAAAAGTAGAAACCAAATTAATCATCTGTTCCCTACTCACCACTGAGCCGTTCTCACACAGAGTGAGTTTCTACTCCCAAAACAAACTACAGCTGTGCTAAAGCTGTTAGAAATGGAAATCAACTGAGATTCATGAAGACGTGTAGAAATCTAAGGGCTGACAGGAGCAGAGAATGAAGCCCTGAACCAGATAATGGACAGACATAGGCTCTAAGTAGTAACCCTGTGAGGCATCCTGACTTCTGTGTATCTTCTGGCTGCTTTTGTGCTGTCATCTGAAGGCTATCTGCTACATACTCAAAATCTTTAATGCAACAAAAGATAGGGGAGGGAAATTCAAATAGCAGGATACATAGATGGCTTTTCTCATTGCTGCGATCAAATGACTGCTGGTAAGCAACTTAAGGGATGGGAAGCTTAGTTTGGTTTACTGTTTGAGGGGGTACAGTCCATTGTGGCTGAGAAGGCATAGTGAGATGTTGCTTTGTGGTGGCAGACCTTATGTGGCTGCTTTCTTGAATTTTAGTGGGCTGGGACAAAGGTGAATTGTATGATCTTCTGTAGTGGTTTTCAACCTTCCTAATGCTACAACTCTTTAATACAGTTCCTTATGTAATGGTGACTCCCAACCATAAAATTATTTTCATTGCTACATTATAACTGTAATTTTGCTACTGTTATGAATTGTAAACTTTTGATATGCAGGATCTCAGTTATGCAACTCCTGTAAAAGGGTTGTTCAGGTTGAGAACCATCACTCTGCCTGATTTCTCTCTCTCTCTCTCTCTCTCTCTCTCTCTCTCTCTCTCTCTCTCTCTCTCTCTCTCTCTCTCTCTCTCTTTCATGTAGTCCTCATTCCAAGACCCAAGCTCAGGAAATTGTGCCACCCATATTGATGATATCCAAAGTTATTCTCTTCTTAGCTAAAATGTTGAGAGACCATCACAGATATATCCAGAAATGCATCTCCTGGGTGAATATAAATCCAACCTAGTCAACAATGAAGACCGATCGTCTGAAGTACTAGCCGATTGCTCGGTTTTAAGACCTGCCACTCTTTCTCATTACACTTTTCTTTTGAGACAGTCTGTGTTAGTTACTCAAGCTGACCACAAACTTAAACCCTCCTCCTCCAACTCTTCAGCAGATGGACGTATAGATGTGTACCAACACAGCTGGCTTCTTGTTACTTTTTCTTCTTGGTAATTTTTAGATGGACCAATCCAATTACACCCAGTAGTTTACATCTTAGAACACATCGAGGGTGAGTGAGTAGTTAGGAGAGATTTTTTTACTCTTCGCAGATTGCACCGATGCTGAAACTTCTTCACTTTCCCACATAGTCTTTTCGTTTTACAGGATATCTATTATTTAAGAGGCATGCTGGGATCTGAGCTTGTTGCAACTCGGGGCTCTGCAGCCTCTGCTGAAGACCTGGTCGGAAGCATGGCAGCATGGCATCTGAGTATTGTGAAGCTGGACTAATAGCTACTTCAACAGAGGGAGAAGCCTTGGGAACTGGTACCAGGAGGTAGGATACCCTGGGCAACATTGATGCTCTCAAAGAACATTGAGGAAGCAAGAAAAGATGCTGCTATAGAAAGGATAAATTTAATAAGGAGCACCCAGTAGAGTGGCAAGGTTGAAGACAATGTTGAAGATAAAGTTTAGGGTGGGATCACATATAATGAGGATAGAAGAGGTTATGATCAGTCAAATAACAAGAAGTTGAGGTTTCTGACTTGATTCTAGAGTACACAATGGAAGGTTTTCCTTATGGCCTCTCCCCACTTATCCTGCTCCATCCTGTGACATCCAAGGGAAGTAGTTCTAAAATTTGGTCCTCCTACCTAGCATCAAGTTGATTGCAGTAAATGTATCTTTCTGGGTTTTTGGGAGCCCAGCCTTGATGGACTCAAGCCACCACAGCTGTCCAAATGTGAGACTCTCACTTCCCACACAAAGTCCTCCCTTGCTTCAGAAGAAACAGGAATAAGGGGGCCCTGCCAGCCACCTGGGAGCTAGCACCATTAACTACAGCTTATAGTCTATCTCTTACTTTAGCCCTAAATTCTGAACACTGAGTCCCAGTCAACACAAAACCTTTTATGGAATTCTGCTGTGAACCAGTTCCTCTTATACTTGCTGAAAATGAAGTTAAAAAATAAGGTGTTGGCTCTGGGTTCATGGAGATTGTAGCCAAGGGAGAGCATCCAGTACATAGTTTCCATACGATAACAGATGCTGTGATGGGGAAATGGAAGGCATGTGAGAGAGCAGCTAACTGACACTGGGGGTAAGAAGGTGGGTGGGACAGGAAAGACTCCTTGAGGAAGTGAAAGTGAACCCTGATACAAAAGACAAGTAGAACTGAACTGAGTAGAGGTCTGTGGTATACATGGAAGGCTGATGTAGAAAGGAATAGAAGATTGAAGAAGATAGGACACATTCAAGGGTCTAAACTTAATACAGTTGGAGCCACAAAGGATATTGCATTTCATTTTCTGTGAGTTTGAACAACATGGTTGTTTGACACCTATATCGTCTTGACTTCTTTGACACACATATCACTTGCCAAAGAAGGAGGGGTGTTACTCTACAGAGTTTTAAGGGATTAGATGAGGTGAACACCGTGACAACCAATAGCTCAGTTCCTGTCTTATGGTAGATGGTCAATAGTGCTCTGCATTCATTTGCCTTCTTCATACTCAATCATGCCTACCCTAACTGTTGCTCGTGTTCAAAGGTAGGGACCTTACTTGGATTTCTTTATGGGTTCCAACTGTAGCTATTTCCACCAAGTAGGGGAAGTGATAGATCCATAGCTCATCTATTCTACTAAATTAGGTTTAGAGGATTCATGCCCAAAGTCCATTAGCTAGGGTTGATAGAATTCTGGCTTCCTGTGGAGGGTAGGGACACAGGATTTAACCAAATGCTGCTATTAAAAGTCCTTCCCTGCCCTGACACCAGGTTTCTATTAGCCTATGTGCTGCCTTAGTTAATCCAGCCCCAGGGCACAGAGTCTACCCAGACCTCCCTTCACTTTAGATCATCTTCCCCATAGCACTACAGGCTGATGGGTAGGCTTCAGTATTAATTTGGAAACACTATATCTGCTGAAGAGGATTCCCATTTCTCTAGCACCTTGGCCACTCTAATGTCTCTCAGAGTAGAAAACAATTCATGTTACAATGCCCTTGCTTCAGTGGACACTGATGATCTATGAACATTTGTCTGCCAGGATCAACAATGTCTTTTGCTCTGGAACTAACTTGTGACATCAAGGGAGTGGTAATGAGAGGTGTGGCTTATAAGAAACACTTACTAAATGTCTTCTCTACATGATGAGTTTTTCTTTTCACCCCAGGGGTTCTCAGGAGTAGGGATGATGCTGTAAGAGCATTATTAAAAGTCAAATTGGTAAATGGGATTACAGTTTGAAAGGCACTAGCAAATTGCTCCTTTATATTGCAAAGTTCCATTGTCAGAGGATGGTATTCCCTATTCCTGTAGGAAGCTACAACAATGATTCGCAAAGGACAGTGATTAAGATAGGCTAAGTCCATGAGACTGAAACTTGCTTGTTTATTTCTGTTTCCCAAACCTTGTTCAGGACTTAGAACTTAGTATCAATCAGTAATACTAGATACATGAATAATAAGACAACCGAAGAGAATTATAAATTTGAAAAACTGGAAACTAAAGTAAGTGCAATAAAGTGATGTGGATTCCTCTACTTTTAAAAAAGAAAGAGTTGAAGTGAATTTAACAAATGTTGAAATTAAAACATTGCACAGACTTAATTGAAGATCGAATGTGTCTTATTTACTTTTATACCATGAGACACCATGGCCAAGCAACTCATAGAAGAAAAAGTTTATTGGGGCTTACGGTCTAAGAGTGCGAGTCCATGGGCCTCATGGAAGTGGACATGGTGGCAGGCTAGCAGACGTAATGCTGGAGTGATAGCTGAGAGTTCACATCTTGAGACACAACCACTAGGCGGGGCCAGAGTGCAACTGGGAATGGCTCAGACTTTTGAAACCTCAAAGCCTAACCCCTAGTGGCACACCCCTTCCACAAGGCCACACTTCCTGTTCCTTTCCTAACAGTTCTACCTACTGAGAACCAAGCATGACAATACCTGAGCCTGTAGGGGGAGGGGCATTCTTATTCAAACCACCACAGAAGGTGACAGTATTAATGGTCATTTTCTTACTGCTAGTGGTGTTCTCTTACAACTGGAGTTTTGGTGACAGTTTTGTATTTCATAGATGGATGTATTTACATATATCTATTGAACATCTAGATTTAAAAGGGGGGCACGTTAGGCCTGGATCACAAATTTCTCAAAATCGGGACCTATTGATTATTCATCCTCACATCCTGTAAAGCATTTGAAGCATCATATTCGGTTCAAGTCCTTCGTTCTTGAGTTCAGTCTTTGCATTAACTAACAGCTTTATTTTGCCTATAATTCCACAGGCTGGATCATCATAATGATGGATTTATGTCTTCTAGTAAAACCTGGAATGAACTGCTATTAATCAGACAACAATTATTTATTAAGAATATACACATGAACTCCAGCAAAAATGTCCCTCTTTCCATAACTTCCACAAATCCCACAGAAAAAAATACTGCAGAATCATGGTACACAGTATCACACACAGGCACTTTGCTGATCCCTGTCTCTCCCACCTCCTTTTTCCAGAAGTCTTTTTTTCTAGCCGTTTGATTCATATAAAAATTCTTGCATCTCGAAGCAATACTCTGTCAATGACTTCTCATATTTCACAATTAGGTACTGTAGGAAGCAGTACTCACAAGCTCACCGCTGAGTTCTCCACTTATCTTGTCTGTGACCAGTGGAGACAGCAACATCCTTTCTATCATCAGCATCCAGTGATGGAAAGCTTGAGCAGCAGGTACGTTTCTGTGCTAACTTGATTTTTATCTCCATTTTACATCAAATGCATAAGTACCACCTTCCCCCCATGACTTACTACTAGGGTCGTGGGAACAGTGTTCCTGTTATGTCATCAATGTGAAACGTCCTCCAGAGGCTCATGTGTTTGGATACTTTGTCCCCAAGCTTTGTCCATGAATGGTAGTGCTGCTTTGGGAAATTGTGGAACCTGTAGGAGGGGTTGCATAACTGGAGGAAGAGGGTCACTGTGGGTAGGACCTGAGGTTATAATATGGTTTAGCTTCTGCAATTCTACCTCAAGATATCTACTTCCTGTATTCCAAGGTATAGCACATATAATCCTGCCCCATAGAGCATACAGTACTATAGTACTGTATCTTCCCCACTGTTAATAAGTTTATATGCTCTGAGCCCATGAATCAAGATATATCCTTCCTTCTTTAAGCAGCTTCTTTCAGGCATTCTGTCATAGTGTTGTGAAAGATAACTAATACAATTATTGGTTTGCATGTATAAGTGTTTGCTTGAATGTGTTTGTTTAACAAATGCATGCCTAGCTGCCAGTTGGAGGCCAGAAGAAGGCTTTGGATCCCCCTGGAAATGGAGTTACAGATGGTTGCAAGCTGTTGTATGGGTTCTGGAAATTGAACCCAGGTCCTCTGCGGGAGCAACAAGGATTAACTGCTGAATTACATCTCCAGTCCCAACCAATACAATTCTTAATAAGTTCTAAAAAGGAGATGTTCTCATTCTAGAGAGATGGCTCAGGTGTTAAGAGCACTCGCTGTTCTGGCAAAGGACTCAAGTTTTTCTAGTATCCATGTGGTGGTTCACAGACTTTGGTACCTCCAGTTCTAGGGGATCTAATGCTCTCTCCTGACCTCCATGGATATGCTGTGTGTCTGTGGCATACATGTAAGCAAAATACTCATACACATAAAGTTAATAAATCTTAAGAAAAAATTTAGAGAAAGTGGCTATTCTCTAAGTACACACCTAAGGGAACTAGAGGATATTCTGGTTTAGATTTAAGTAAAGATCACTTTTTATCTCCAGGAAAAAGAACAATGGCCTTCAACCCAGGATATCCTTTTAAGAATTCATGGGTTTTGCCTGTGGGGCAGCTCCTCTGGCCTAGCTCAGGACCTGTTGTGAGAATAGTGAGAATAAGAACAAGATGCATGATGTAGTGTGGTAGAGTTGACTGGAAAGCCAGTGGAACATGAGAGGGAAGGATAGATAACAAGGCACAAAGACGGCAGGGTGGTCTTCACAATGGACATTGTCTCCATATAGAGCTTCCTTTTGGAAAAACTGTATAGGATTTAGCAGAACAGATTTGAAGTAGAAGGATTATGTGCTTAAGCACAAATTTAGTATGAAGTCAATGGAGAGAAAGTCTTCAGCTACATATTGATTTTGCATTAGCATATCTATCTTTGGAATTGTTAATGGTTTTCTTAAAGTTCAAAGAAAATACGCATGCATGGAAATTAATCAAACTGTTAATAATGATATAAGCAACTTAATTTTTTTCTGAATAATTTAGCTTTGATTAAGAGTCTGAAACAAAGTCTTTAAAGGCAGAAAATTACTACTCCTTCAAAGAGAGGGAAGCTTTAAACCTAATACAGTATTATGGGTTTGACCAGATCAGTTAGGAGGTGAATGACCTTGTGCGATATGAAGAAGTCTAGATTGACTTTTTACAGAAGGAATAGAATCAAGTGTTTATCCTTATCTGGATACTGATCATTTTGTATAAAATCACAGACATTGTTGCCTTTTTGGAGGATTTTAATTCTGTCCACTTAGCTCTATGTGCTTTGTCTCTAGCACCCATCTTCTCCCAACAGACTAATTATTTTCTATTTGTCTGTCTGTCTGTGTTAATAAGTAACATAAAGGGTTTAATACTTGGTGGTTTTGTTTACTTGTTTATCTCAACTTTCTAGAGCAGTGCCTGGTACATTGAGTTTGTAGCATGTGCAGTCACAGAGCCACAGACACACAATGGGAGTAAACACAGTTTGAGTGTCCGGTCTCTCTTGCTTCTATCTGAAATATAAACATAGTACTCCACCAGATCAGATGCCAAAAGAAATGGCCAGGATCTCATGTCTTTGCTTCAAGGACACCACTCTAGTTTGGATTTTTTTAATGTCCCTCAAAGGATCCTGTGTCAATAGCTAAACCCCTGCCTCATGGCATTTTGGGAGACATTAGAAACTTTAAGGCAAGGAACATAGCAAAAATAAGTTAGGTATTTGGGGATATCTCTGAAAGGAGATGGTGGGATGTCAATCTAGTCCTCTTTTTTCTTTCCAGCCAGCAGAGTATGAAACACAGACAGAAAACTGGATTGGGTGGGCACGCATGCACTCTGATGGAGATGCACCAGCCACCAGCAGGAAAACTCTGAATTGAAGCAGGTTTGTTGCACACAGCTCAACAAGGAAGCACGTTCCGCTCACCTCAGATTAGCTAATCTAAGATTTTTATAGGGAACCTGAGTAGGTGGAAACATCCAGGAAGAAGAAGCTGTGGTTAATACTCTCTGACCATGCTGTCAACATCTACACTGAGACCAGAGGAAGGCCTTGAATTCCCATGAGTCATCAGCATTGGCGTACTTGACAGAGTTATACGCACGCCAACAGTACACATCCTCTCAGGACTTCATCTGCTCCCCACTCTCACCACAGGTTCAAATGCAATGGACCAACCAACCAACCACAGACTAAAACTCAAATACTGTTATTTTTCAGGTACTTTGTTACAGTAAATGAGCGCTAATGTATACAGACACTAAAACATCGATACGTGTCTACCTTATTAAGTAGGAAAAATAAATTATATAATCCAAGGTCTCATTTCTCTGTCATTCCTTAATTTGATGTTGCACTCTTGCCTGAAAATATTGTTTACAAATTCTGTGGTCAAATGGCTTCACCTAGTTGTAATCACCAGAGAAAGTGAGGAAAGGAAAAGCCAGAGGATTCCCATCCACTTCATTTTCTCTTCCTTCTGGTCGTAACTCAGCATTGACGTCTTCTCTGTGATCCCATAGAACCCCCACAGGCCTTCTTCCATCCAGCACCTATCTTATTAAAACCTGTCCATCCTTCCACAATATGTGGACACAATGTGGATTGTTATTTGTTTTGTTGGCATGATGTTAAATTGGGCTAATCCAAGTCCATAACCAAACCATGGAAGTCCCATATTTTATCCCTTAATCCAGATTGACATGAAAAATATATTATCTCCTTCCTGACTGATATGCCATCTACAAACTTCCGGTACTCAGAGGATAAGGAATAGACAAATTTTTCAATTATTTCAGAATTAGAGGCAGGTCTAATCAATCTTAAAGTGTATTTATCAAAGAGACCAATTTATCTCCCCAAGTTTCCTTATGAATATGTTCATGTCCATGTTATGTGAAAATACTTTGCGGATGTTTTTAGAGTCTAATATCTAATTGTGGTTAAGACAACAAAGGGACTGCAGCTTTATCCAAAGTTTATTTTGTAAAGCTGACACATAGCTTTTCCAGATACAGTATCCATCCCCCCACAGTATGCTGAGGCCAGAGATCCCATTAAATAAAGTTCAAGTCCTCAGTTATGTGGAAATATAAACAGCCTGCTCAGTGTCACTTGGAATTATATTATCTTTAGGAAGAAAGCAATATTCTAATATTAAACAGTGCCGACCTCTGTATGCAGAAATTTTGAACCATGATAGAAGTGGAAATTCTGAACTTTCTTCATTAGAAGATAAAACACTATAAATTTACATAACATGCACATACACATACATATTTTATCATTAAATCTGTCCTCTTTGTGGAGTCTACTTATAATTAAATAATACACAAAGAGTGCTTCCATGGGTACTTAATGAGATATTTAACTACCCTTTGTAGCAGGAAGCAGAATAAGCAAGCAGAAAGATTTGTCAAGTTAATACAATTCCTTGGCGCAGTGAGTTCAACTGTGGATGTATTTGTGAGTTTTTTTTCCCCCTCAGATTGCTTGAAAAAGGCAGCAAATGCTAGGACAGCATATCTAATGTAAATCTCCACAGATTAAAGAACTTTGTCCTCTAGAGACCAAGTTAGTACAAGAGATGGCCCAGGTCCATATAATTACTCCAGTTCTCCAAGCCAAATCAAAATTCTTCCTATTTGTATATAAAAATTGTGATCTTAAAGAAGTCTACTGGGGGCTGGAGAGATGGCTCAGAGGTTAAGAACACTGGCTACTCTTCCAGAGGTCCTGAGTTCAATTCTCAGCAACCACATGGTGGCCTACAACCATCTGTAATGGGATCTGATGCCCTCTTTTGGTATGTCTGAAGACAGCTACAGTGCAATCACATACATTAAATTAAAAAAAATATTTAAAAAGAAAGAAAGAAAAAAATCTACTCTATGTAATCAGACCTCTCTGCATTCTCTGTTCATTGACACCCTTAGACATCCATGTTCCATCTCTCTAGTGCAAACAATGACAGATAATTTTGTAGGAGACACTGCCAAGAAAAGAGGTTGTAGAACTGACTCTTCTGAAAGAATAGTAAACGCCCCTTCCCATGAAGAATTTGATCACCCATCTCCAGACTTACTTTGTGCTTTTAACTCTCTAAGAAAGATGTGGTCTCACTGTGTGCTTAATTATATTGTGATTTAGGCTATCTCTGAATATAAGGAAATGAGAAATTTCGGTTTACCTTCATAGAAAAAACACCTTCTCTGAAGCATGTGACCCCTGAAATTTCCAACATCCTGGTATTTTGAATCAGCAAGTGATACTGATATTTTGCTGGATTGTATGTAATCAACCGAGGCAGGGGGTAGGGCTGTATTGACCAGCATTCTTCTTAGATATTGCCCAAATACATGGGAAAATGCACCACAGACAAGAAAAAATTTGAGAGTAGGTTAGAGCAAGCAAGATATTTAAGCCATTTTCAAACAGTAATAATATTTACTAGGTGTACCTCTAAGGCAGCGCTTCTCAATCTTCCTAATGTTGCAATCCTTTAATATAATTCCCCAAGTTGTGGTGACCTCAACCATAAAATTATTTTGTTTCTACTTCAAAACGGTAACTTTACACTGCTATGAATTGTAATGTAAATATCTGATAAGCAGAATATCTGATATGTGACCCCCCAAAGGGTTCAAGACACACAAGTTAAGAACCATTGTTAACTGACGATGACACTAAAACATGGCTTGCACTTCAAATGAATAGATTGTTTTGGCTAAGACATATGTAAATGACCAAAGGTCTGGAGCACAGATTCAGTTTGCCCTGAATACCATGCTCCATTGTGGAAGAAGGGACATGAACTTTTACTCACAAATACGTTGGTGGAACACTAGGTAACTGGGCTACAAAAAATCAGGTGAATCTTCTCTAAACATCCCAGATGCTGTAGCAGTCTTAGCCTTTGCATTTGGTGGAGGCAAGAGGTCTGCTAAGCTTAGCAGTACACTCCAGGAGCTTTGCCCAGTTGTCTCAGGAATGTGTGGTCAGATGCAGAGGTTGAAAGTAGATGGCTAGTGTAGATGGCCTACGAAAATGTTGGCTTCATTCTATATCCATCTCTCTACAGTCATGACACTGTGCTCAGTCAATGGAGATGTAACTTCTTCAAGGTCTTTAGGTCCACCCTGGATTAGGAGGGAAGCAGATGCTCTGTAATCTCCAGCCATATTCTACCAGTCTGGAAAGCCAAGCTTTGGTTCTAGGACACTCTGCCCAGTTAACAATGTCGAGGTATCTCTGGAGTGTCTGTTGACAGAGAATTAAGAGCTGAGGTAAGGCTTGTGTAAGTGTTTAGACTCCTCAGACACAATTTCCTGTTCCTTCTAGTATCTCTTTATGGTGCGGGGAATGAGCATATGTGCCTGTAGTCTCAGAAGCTCCTCTTCTTAAAGAATATTTGCTTCTCTCCAACCTACAGTCCTCCCTATAATACACTGCCCCCGACTAAGCACCTCAGTATGTCCAGGCACAAAAGCCAGAAAGAGCCATTGCTGGTGGTAATGTTTGCTCTCTGCATCCACAGGGCACTCTTTTACCCAGGTAAATCCTTCCTTTGGGAGAAACAAAGATATGCAAAGAAAGCATGAAGGTGTCTCAGCATAACACCCATATACGCTTTTAACAGGGTCCTTCATGTATGGCAATGATTGTTTACAATGCTGGTATTTCAACTCTAAACAATAGGATCTTCAAAAATGGGCCCCCTGGCCTTCTCTGGTCTCACAGTGACATCTCCATAGAAACTAAAGTTTGAAGCACAGTGAGCCTGAGAAAATATTGAGCCCATGCCTGTTGTTAGAGACACACTTCTCACCATTTCCCAATGCTTTCCCTCCACGTCAGTAGAACACCAAGATGAGCTTCTCACCATGAGGAAACCAACTTTCAGGGCAACTTTGGGATCTCATGTTGCCTCCTAAAGTTGGATATGCCCACCTTCCCTGTTGGGCTGTTCTGTGTCCCCACTCACCCTGCCCACCTGGTGGGAGCTGGGACTAGCCTGCCAGGAATCTGGTCTCAAAGCTTTTCTGAGAAGTAAACATCTGGGGAACCTTTTCCTGCCCCACCCATCATCCTCCAGAAAACGGTCAGCAAATAATCCTGGGTCAGCAAACCAAAGGCATCCCTGGTCTACCTGACTCCTGCCAGAAGCAGCAGTGGCCTTTGCAAAAATAGCAGCAAGGGGAGGGAGGAGCAGGAGCCCTGGCACCGGCTGGACCTCACACTTACCTCCTGCTGCTTGTTTACAGGCAGCCCAGAGAAGGGAAAATGAGGTCACCAAGTACTGCTGCTTCCTCACCACTAGGCACTGGTTACCTGTGACATGACGTCCCTAACGGGACACATTCACTTACTGTGCTTCTCCCTCTGGAACCTAAACTCTGGCATGTAGTGGGGTTATGGAATTATATATATGCCATCATCTCCATGATTTAGTTTCATGCATGTCGAAAGAGCACTCTACCATCTGGCCTACATCCCCAGGTTCAGGTTCTATTTTTTTAATAAGGCATCATTGTTCCTTAGCATCCCTTTGTACCAGTCAACGGTGGCCCTTACTCTCTCGTCTCAAGAGTCTGTTCTCAGATTCTTCTTATATATAAACTGGGGATCCGAGGGACTGGATCAGGTTCTCAAATGGTGAGTTGTTTATTTCATCATTCCAAGCTCAGATCTCTAGCTGTCTGTGACCATCGACAGCCTTTTTGTGTGTCTACCTCACTAAGACCTCTTTAGATTTACCTTTCAGTGCTAAATGGAAGAGAAGTATTACAATGTCCTAACATACGGGGGCTCTGAGTCCTCTTCAGAAAAAACTAGGTATTTGGGAAATTCTAGAAGTTGGTCTACAGAACCAAGTAGTTCATAGATGAAAATAAAATCTAAACTCGTCTCTATTATTTTATAAAAAGTCACTTCCTGTTTACAGACTAGCTCAATTTAAGCACTACTGTGTATATCGGGTGTGTTTCTAGGTGTGTGTATGTTGGAGGTGTCTGTGGGATAGACGCTCTTTAATATGGGGCAGGGAAAAGCCAAGAATAAGCACATTGTATAAAGTAGAAGGGCTAGAGTGTTCTGTAGCTTTGAAAAACACTGTGGCCAAACAAAGTTTTCTGCCAGGGGCAACCTGGGTTAGCTCTCTCTGTCTTCTCAGTGGGAACAGGTTATATTTTCCAGTTCTACTGCTTTTCAGCGCCCAGCCTAAGGTAGCATGTTCTCACATAGCTCAGCATCCTGGTCAGACCAACAGTTTTATTTGGAAAAAGGGAAGAGAAAATGACAGTTCCTTTACAGATCTATAACTTTTCCAGAGAAATCTTTGGGCCTTCCAGAAGAGCCTCTATTAACAAAGGTTGGAGGCATATTTTCAATCGCAACATGTTAAAGCACTCTTTGGTGGGAAGAGGATTTTGTTAGGCCATACCATGACTAACAAATGACCACTAACTAAATGTAAAGGCACTGTTGACATACAATCTCTCCTAACCTCTAGTAAAGGTCATGACAAAGTTAGCAACTGTCACATTTCTGAGGCAGAAACCAGAGATCAGAAACCGAACAAATCTTTTCAAAATTAGTTTGAACATCTAGAAAATGATGGAACTTCTCCACCCTAATGGTCTTGACCATTGGTCAGGAAAAGCTATCCAGATACAGTTGATGGTAGTAGGTACAGATGACCAAGAAATAAATTGTGAGCATCCGAGTTAGGCAGTAGCTGTAGTCTTGATTCCAGATGCCCAGACTACGGTTTGCTTCCTCAGCATTGGGAAGCCACTGACTGAGCACCACAGTCTCCAGAAGGGGGAGGAACACTATTCCCCTAAAAACAGAATGAGATTTGGGCTTGAATTCTATTTTAACCTTAGAGTATTTATTTATACAACGAAACTAACAAGACAGTCCTAAGGAGGATTTTTGAATAAGGATGGAATTAGTTACCTCATGTGAGATGCCTACACACAGTAAGCTCTTATACACAGGAAAGTCAGGAGTTTTGTATATCACATTCTAAAACACAATCTGTGCTGGTATTCTTTCTTTTCTTTCTACTTCCCAGATATCTGCCACTTTTAGATTTACCCTGTTATTAAGTATTTGCATTTAGTTTGTTTTCCTGCAACATATGACAGTCCACAGTCTTATGCAATGCCTGGTCAATTTTTCTAGTTCTTTCCAGACGTAAAAAGTCAAAATAAAAGAGTATGCTTTATTGAGTAATTATTCTTTCCTTCTTAAAAGTACAAGTTGAAGTGGGGAGACCATTACCTCAGCATGCTCAGACATTATTAAAAACAAATTACTCAGGGCAATAAAGGGGGAGCAGAAAAGGCTGGAAGGAGCATGAGAAGGAGTGAGAGAATGGACCGCTTGTTGGCTCACACATGACATTATTTAGAAATGGTTTATTTTCCTAATGTGACCAGATGGCTCCCAGTCCTATATAAAAACACCCAAAACCATACTGATTTGCTTGACAAATATCCTAAGACCAGTTAACCCAGACTGAAAGGTGTGTGTCTATTTGAGGGTGAACTTTGTTCAAGGGTTGCATTGTCTGCTGAAGGAAAGGAACCCTTGGTGTTGGTAAAACCCCAACATTAGAAGGACAGACAGTTGAACTGAAAGTTACAGGTTTGAGTTTTTACTCCACTAATTCCTGGAGAGGTAACATAAGCAAACTGCTTCATTCCTTCATGTGAGAGGCAGGGTTCTGATAGGATTTACGAAAATATTATGAAAGAATGTGGAATAGAGCCTGATGCTTGGTAAAGTAAATATTAGGCAGCATATTAACTGACCCAGTAGATGAACTTGGATGTGTCTTGAAACTTAAGCCCTTAGTTTCAAGAGGATAGAGATCATAGCCAACTGTGAGAAGGTGTTAGACTTGAAATCAAGGGAAAACTAAATTGAGATATATCTTCAGACAAGTTTCTCCAACTCTTTTGTTCTATAAAAATTTTATGCATACATTAATTTTCTCTGTGTGTTTGTTTCTTTATTCAGAAAGAGAGAAGGGGGAAGGAGGGGAAGAGAGAAAGAAGGAAGGAGGGGAGGGAGAGAGAGAGAGAGAACACAACTTTTCTCCTTTTCTAACACTCAGTCTAAGGGCTAGAACTCAGGACTTCTGGTCTGGTGGCAATCCATCTTTACCCACTGAGCCATCTCACTGTCTGTGATTTTTATTTTCTTAATGTGCAAAATATCTTCTCCCTTCTGTTTTTTTTGGTGACACTGTGTTGTTAACATTCATTTTCTTTTTTGTCATTATTTTTTTTCTGTTGCTAAAAGTAGCAACCACTGTTAAGTTTGTGGTCATGTTTTCCTAAATTGCTGACATCTGATGCAAAGGATAGACTTTTAACAAATTCCAGTGAAAGAATTGTAGCCAGGCTCTGGGATTTTAATCTGCTCTGTACATACTCGAATGGTGGTTAAGGTAAATATCCACCTATGGAGAAGTGGCAGTGGTTTCTCTAACCTTGTGCTTTTAAGTTTAATGAGATAAAAGAATTTTGCCACCATACACATCCTCAAACTCCCTTCACTAGAGCAGAGTATGAGTCACAATTTCTAAATACTTGAGATGTTGAAGAATTTCAAGGTCACTGTCTCATTGTTGGGTAAATTAAATGATAAGACTCAGGAAAGCCTGGGTTCTTCAGGAGTTCAGATCGACCATCTGGGTAGCAATCTAGAGCATGGGATATGCATAAAGCTTAAATAATATAGACTGTAAGAAAATAACTCACATTAAACGTCATTGAAGAGTAAATGTTTGAGGTAATTGACCTTATGATCTTCAATTATTAAAAAAAATTAAAGCAACCTTCCTTAATGTCTAAGTAAAAACATCATACATTCTTTTTAATTTTTACTATTTGTGTGTGTGTGTGAGAGAGAGAGACGGGGGATGCAACACATACACATAGAAAGAGAGGGGGAGGGAGGGAGGGAGGGAGGGGAGGAGAGAGAGAGAGAGAGAGAGAGAGAGAGAGAGAGAGAGAGAAATGAAGGTCTCTGTGCCATGGTGGCTGTGTAGAGGTGGGACAACATTTAGCAATCAGTTCTCTCCCTCTACCTGAGGCAGAGTCTCTTTTCTGCCATGTGGCATATTCCAGGCTAAGTGACCCATGAACCTCTGTGCAATTTTCCTGTACCTTTTTCCTTGATAAGTATGCTGAGACGACAGATGCACACTACTACACAGCTTTTTACATAGGTTCTGGATCTCGAAATTGGGTTACCAGGCATATATGGCAAGTGCTTTTACCCACAGAGCCATCTCACCGACCCCATGAATTCATTTTTACTAAAAATTTGAATGCGACAAATAAAGCTCAAGTCTTCTTCATTGCCTCTACTTTCTCAAATGTGACTACTGTTACAAATTAATTGTAAACCTTCCAAAATGTTTGTTCCCAATACACATAATGTGAGAGATGTTCGTTTTAATGGGTATTCATCAAAAATACTTAAGTGATTTTAGAACTGGTTTTTCCCCTCTGTCATATTTTTAGAGACTGTTACACCTCACTGTATGGATTTCTACCTTTGATTTTTAACTGTTGTTTCCTGCCCCATAGTAGGCATAGTACCCATAGTAGGTACTGTCTTTTTTTAAATCAGGCCTTCATTTATCAATTTTCTATTGCTATGAGAAAATAGTAAGAAAATCATCTGAAAAGGCCTGTGGCTATAGAGGTTTCTATTCATTTTGGCCTGTAGTGTACAGTATTTTAAGGTGCAGGATTGTAAGACACAGTGTTTACCTCCTTGAAGCCTGCTGGAGTAGCCATTCTTATAACTAAAAAAAAAAAAAAAAAAGACTTCTGGTCAAAATTAATAAAAAGATCTGGAGAAGGACATTACATACTCATCAAAGGAAAAATCCACCAATATGACATCTTAATTCTGAATATCTATGACCCAAATGCAAAGAAATGTTACAGAAGCTTAAATCACACATGGAACCCCACTCTCATCAATGGACAGAAACTGAACAGAGAAATAATGAAGCTAACAGACATTTTGAATTAAATAGATCTAAGAGATATCCACAGAAGATTTCACCCAAATATAAAAGAATATACCTTCTTCTCAGTACCTCATAGAACCTTCTTCTAAATTGACCCATATACTTGGTCCCAAAGCAAGTCTCAACAGACACAAGAAAATAAAAATATCCCCTTGTATTTAACAGACCACCATGGATTAAAGCTGGACTTCAACAACAACAGAAACAACAGAAAGCATACAAACTCATGAAAACTGAACAACTCTTTACACGATGACAAATATATCAAGGGAAAAAAATGAAGAAATTAAGGACTTTCTAGAAGTCAATGAAAATGAGTGCACAACAGACTCAAACTGATGGGACATAATGAAAGCAGTGTTAAGAGGAAAGTTCATAGCACCAAGTGCCTTCATAAAGAAATTGGAGACTGCACATGGGATGGATCCCCAGGTAGGGCAGTCTCTGGATGGCCTTTCCTTCAGTTTCTGTTCCACTGTTTGTCCCTCTAGTACCTTTAGACAGGAGCAATTCTGGGTTAAAATTTTGGAGGTGGGTGGGTGTCCCCATCCCTCAACTGGTGCCTAACCTCTGGATATGGTCTCTAAAGGTTCTCTATCTCCTTTTTGGGTTATTTCAGCTAATGTTATCCCCGTTGAGTTCTGGGAGTATCTTGCTTTCCCGGCATCCAGTTTCTAGTGGCTAGCCCCAGTTCCCCACCCCTCATTGCTACACACCTCTGTTCAATTTCCTGACCCTCTGTACATGTCCCCCAATTCCTCCCATACCTGATCTTCTTCCCCCTTCCCCTTCCCTCTTCCCCCTCCCCTTCCTCTCTTCCTCCCAAGTGCCTCCAACCCTCTACCTCCTGTGATTATTTTGTTCCCCCTTCTAAGTAGGACTGGAGCTGGAGCAGCCACACTTTGGTCTTCCTTCTTCTTGAGCTTTACCGTGAGTTGTGTCATAGGTATTTCAAGCTTTTTGCCTAATATCCACTTATCAGTGAGTACATACCATGTGTGTTCTTTAGTGACTGGGTTACCTGACTCAGGATAATATTTTCTAGTTCCATCCACTATTGCTGATGGCAAGAAGTGCTTGCTGACAGGGGGCCTGATATAGCTGTCTCCTGAGAGGCTCTGCCAGAGCCTGACCAGTACAGATGCTGATGCTTGCGCCCAACCATTGGACTGAGCACAGGGACCCCAATGGAGGAGTTCAGGGAAGGACTGAAGGAGCTGAAACGGTTTGCATAGGAAGAACAGCAATATCGACCAACCAGACCCCCAAGAGTTTCCAGGGACTAAACCACCATCCAAAGAGTACACATGGAGGGACCCATGGCTCCAGTTGCATATGTAGCAGAGGTTTGTCTTATCTGACATCAATGGGAGGGGAGGCTGATGGTCCTGTGAAGGCTTGATACTTCATTGTAGGGGAATGCTAAGGTGCTAAGTTGGTAGTGAGTGGGTGAGAGGGGAAGCACCCTCATAGAAGCAGGGGGAGTGGGGATATGATGGTGGGTTTGCAGAGGGGAAACCAGATAGGGGAATAACATCTGAAGTGTAAATAAATAAAATATCCAATAAAAAAAGAAATTAGAGACATCTTATACTAGCCCCTTAACAGCACACCTGAAAGCCTAGAACAAAAGAAGCAAACACGCCCAAAGGAGTAGACAGCAGGAAATAACCCAGCCCAGGGCTGAAATCAATCAATTAGAAACAAAGAAAATAATACAAAGAATCAACAAAACCAAGAGTTGGTTCTTTGAGAAAATCAACAAACTAGACAAACCCTTAGCCAGACTAACCAAAAGACAGGGAGACGGTATCAAATAAACAAAATGAGAAATGAAAAGGAAAAATAATAACAGACACTGAGGAAATCTAAAGAATCATTAGGTCTTACTTCAAAAGCCTGCACTCCACAAAATTGGAAAGTCTAAATGGAATGAATGATTTTCTTGATAGATACCATTTACCTTGCAAAGAGATAATGCCAATACTCCTCAAACTATTCCACAAAATTGAAACAGAAGGAAAATTACCCAATCCATTTTACAAGGCCACAGTCATTCTGAAACCTAAACCACACAAAGACTCAACAAAGAAAAGGGATTTTAGACCAATTTCCTTCATGAACATTGATGCCAAAAATACTCAATAAAATGCTAGCATACCAATTCCAAGAACCAAAAACATGATACACCTTGATCAAGTAGGCTTCATCCCAGAGATGAAGGGATGGTTAATATACACAAATCCATCGATTTAATCCACCATATAAACAAACTGAAAGGAAAAAATCTTATTTGCACTTTTACTCTCATATTGCACTTTTCCCTTTAACATGTAGTAAGTCCTTTTTCCACTTTATTGTTTTAAATTATTTGCATGCTCCTACATAGAAGCTATTATTTGTTTAATTAAACCTTTTGAATATATTAAAATCTTGGGAAAGGAGCCTTTGTCCACTTTTAGTTTTATTTAACCGACAAATAATAATGTAAGTATTTTGCAGCACATATGTTATCAAAAAATGCCCAGAAATATCTAATCTCTTATCCCTGTTGTTATTAAGTAACAGACACTCTATAGAGCTGAAGAAATGAATGTTGAAGTCAGGGTTTATGTTGTTTTGTTTGTTTGTTTTTGAGATAGGGTCTCCCTGTGTAGTCCAGGCTAGCCTCAAATTCACTCTCCACCTCCCCTGTCTAGGGATTATAGGGATGTACCATCATCCCAGATATAAAAATCAAACATAAATACCATTACCTTTGGGTTCAGATTTTCCTCCCAGGTGAATATTTGTAATCTTACTCAGTTTGCATGAAAGCCTAGATCCTCGGAGAAGAAGTGACTTAGGTAAGAATTGGTTCATCTAACCTCTGTGCTTCACAACTCAGCAGACTTGGATGGAGCATAGAGCAACCTGGAGTTTCAATTGAGGTGCCTTGAGTTAGGCTATGTAGTTTCTGTGGTGGCGGTATTTTGTAAACAAATTCTAGCAGTTTCCCCTGATAATCTACTAAAAGGAAAAGAACAGAGGGCTACTGTTAAACCATTGTCAGAACTGCATTTTTTATTCATAAAGTAATTTAAGATGACATATATTAAACTGAAGGTTCTTCATATTTATGCTATGCTATGAGAAAATAAGGAGAATTAAAACATCCTGAGGTCATTAATATATTCTGAACATTTTCTGTCCACCTGCTTGGTAGGCAAGTATTTCATGGACAGTCATATATGGTTTGACTCAACATGCACCTTCAAAGGTCCATAGGCTAAATGTTTAATTCCCAGGCTGTGGTGCTACTGGAGGTGATGCAACCTTTAAAAGGTAGAGCATATTGGATTCAAGAGGGGACGTGAAGAAGAATTAAGGATTCCTGCCCCCCCCTTCCCTGCTAACGTAAGTACAGAGTCTTCCTTTACCTCATGGTCCTACTATTGTGATACTGTCCTAAGCCCAAATCAACAGGGCCAGTGACCATCAAACCCTTTGATACTGGGAGCTGAAATAAACCATTAAGTTGATTTTCTTAGGGATTTTTATCACTGCTACAGAAAGTGACACAGATGGCATTGCGATGCTAAGTACAGTTAAGTGAACATGCTTTCATTGAGCTGCTGTGACCTTCTCAGCCCTAGAAGGGCTTCAAGCTTTCCTTCGATTTGCTCATTTTGTTTTTACACCGCACTTTTCTGCACTCAGAGCTAAGCAACACTCAAACTCTGGATTTGAAGAGTCATCTCATTTTGTCTGCCAGTACCTTTCTTAGCCAGTACAAAGGACCAAAGGCTTTACCTGTATCCTAAACGTCAACTAATAGGAGTTGGATCTACTCAAGACAGAGATGATGGGAAACCTTGGCTTTGATGTCCTCAAATTTTTGAGCCATAAAAGGATGGGGGGGGGACCTAAATGTTCTAACAATATTTGGTAACATGGTCTTGGTTCCTCTCTGGGCAAGATATATAGCAAGAAGAGTCCACTGCACAGTCATGGGCTGCACACCCTCACTGAATAAATCCTACTTATTCTTGAGTCTGCAGTTTGGTCGCCTCACAGCCTGCATGTGTGCAACTGCAGTTCTTAGACAAATTCTTTAAGGTTTCTGGTTGCATTTTTTCCATTTCAGTTTGTTAAAAATATTAAACCAGACCACATGTCTCAAATAGCCTAAGATATGAAACATACGCTCACAGTGAGCCTGCAGAGGTAGGCCCACAGAGACAAGGCCGATTTTTTTTTTTTATTTTTAGCAGAGACTTTAGATGCCTATTCAACGCGTTTATTTAAAAAGTAATTGTTGGGGTTGGGGATTTAGCTCAGTGGTAGAGCGCTTGCCTAGCAAGGCAAGCGCAAGGCCCTGGGTTCGGGTCCCCAGCTCTGAAAAAAAAAAAAAGTAATTGTTGTCCATTCTGTACGCCAGGCCGTCACAAGACATACTAAAGAAGGGGGCCAAGATTTTCCCCTCTAGGAGCATGTGATGCTAGCCCTCAGTGCCCTTCTTGCATGCCAGGAGACTGCCATTTTGAAGAATTAGAGGTTCAAAAGAGGTCATAGGAATAAAACAGAGTTTAAAAAGGAGCATCCTTTCTCCCTTTAGTCAGTCTCAAAGTGAAGAGAAATCATCATCAACTTTCTCTGGGCCTCTCTTTAATATATTAGAGTAGCTACATAACCTATCAGCTATATATAGTGGTTCACAAAAAGGTTTCTTTGTTTTCTACAAGGTTACAATTCTCCCCCATTACACTATATCAGACGTTCTGGGACTATGAACCCTAGCCAGTAGTGAGGAAGATTCTAACTTAGTCCCAGACAGCTTTCTCTGTGTGGTGCATCTGAGGTGTACTGTGTGTTCAGGAGTGGAGTCTTATGATTTATGAATTTTAGGTCTTTCTTTACTGATTGTGAAGTCACTTTTCTGTTCCTTCTGGAGATTTCCGATTTCAGAACAATTCTGCTTCCTCTTCATCTTCTTCCCAGTTCTTTTGAAGAAGCAAACCTAGAAGGGGAGGGTACTGCAGAAGAACACTGTGCCCCAGCCTGTACCCTACCACTTCTACTGGAACTTCAGTGTTCTTGATTGTGAAGCAGATGTAAACATCTGGCCTCATCAGATTAATGATATGATTAAGGTAGATTAAACAGGCGTGTCTATGAACATTGCCTTCTGTCTCCCTTTCCTAATTAATCTTTAGGGTTGTAGATCATTTAGTTCTGGTCTATGATCACATTTCATACTTTGGAAGCGGTTCCTTGGCTCTAATGTCTAACTGGACTGGTTCTCTCTGTTCTGAGAACATTGCCTTCAAAGTTGGGCTAATGAGCTCTGTCTCTGGATGAAGCTCAGACTTCCTCATCGATCCCTTTACCATGTTGATGCTGTGAACTCTATACCATACCAGAAATTTTCTAAGGGTCCCCATCATGAAAGGTGCAGGTTTCACATGATATGTTGATTATCTGACTCTTTTATTGAGATAGATGAATAGAGAGCTCTGCTGTCAAGATGATGTAACTATTGCCACCATGTCCTATTTCCAGATACCAATGATTTAATAATAAGGCAAAGACAGACTTGTCTAAATACTTAATGATAGACTCCACAAGCTAGGAAGAACACCTTGTAGTATGGGGCTGATGCACATTCCAGCTAAGCCATCCTTCAAGAGGGTCTCCTTGTACTCTATAACCACCATGAAATTTCACAGGACATTCTAGTATACTCCCATTTTAGCTTTAGGATCACCCCTAGTTTGGTAGTTGATTTGAAGTGCTGAAATGTTTGGCATACCCTTGATCTCAATAAATCCCCCTTCCCTTGTTGGACTAGAAAACAAGTCTGCCTGCCATTTCAACTTGGATTCCGTTGTCTACGCCCATGTGAGGGTGAGGATTGAGAAGTATTTTCTTCTTTCCTTCATTCTTTCTTTCTTCCCATATCAGATGCAACACTGCTTGTTTAAACCCAAACAGATGTGTACTGTGAACTGTGTTGTCCTAAGGTTCATAGGTTGAATCTTTGTGTGTGTGTGTGTGTGTGTGTGTGTGTGTGTGTGTGTGTGTGTGGTTTGTTGAAACAGGGTTCCTCTGTGTAACCACCCAGGCTATCCTAGATCTAAACTCTGTAGATTAGGTTGGTCTTGAACTCACAGAGAATCACCTACTTGTGCCTCCCAAATCCTGGGATTAAAGTCGTGGCTGTGTGCTACCACCTCACGACCATATGTTGAAATTTTCACCCCCAAAAGTGATTTAGAAAGAAAGCACTAAGAAATTGATCAGATTATAAAGGTGGAGCCTCTTAGAGAGAGAAAGAGAGAGAGAGAGAGAGAGAGAGAGAGAGAGAGAGAGAGAGAGAGAGAGAGAGAGAGAGACTCTCGAGACATCCTTGGCAATCAGAACTATATAAAAAAATTTTATTTGTAATAACTAGGGCTACTCTATAACATCAGCTCAAATGAACTAAAGAAAAATTCACACAAATTATCTTCATTCCCCACTGATTTTATAACAGCAATAGAATTTATAGTGACTTAGTCAAACTGAGTGGAGTTACATAGAAACAGGAGTGAAAATGAATCTCAGAGCATGAAAGATAATGGTCTTTGTGGTTTAAGACCTGTGCCTTATTAAACCTCATGACCCCTTTTAATTTTAAGCAAAATGAATCTAGTTTTGTAAAAGCTTACTGATCTGCCAAATAATGCTGCAAGTCTCCTTAATTTTCTAATTTTTCATTTCATTCTGACAGCTCTGGCAGAGTCATAAAAGTGATCTTTCAGTGAAGTGATTCCAAGTTGACTTCAGCTGAGAAAGATTCCTGAGTCTACTTGATAACTGAGTTTCTGGGCTTTGTTTATCTAATCCTTCAAACTTAACTTCTTCAAGAAGCCTTTTTGGTTTAAAACGATTACCTCAGCACAACTGAGTCTACATATCTCAGAGACATATGGCTGGTGGATCAATCTGACTTCCCACTGTGATTATGAAATCAAACCCATGTTTCTGTGTCGATGTACTGTCCCAGGACAGTCCCATCCAGTACTGACCAGTACTAAGCTGTATGACCAACAGAACACTGCTGAAATGATGCTGAAGACATTTCAGCAGCTGCCCTGCTCACTGCCGGATCACTAAATGCTTCCAAGCCTGAAGGCACTTGGGCTTGGGATGAGCAACGTATGGGAAGGAGCACGGGTCATTGCTACACAGCATGTGAGTGAGCCATCTTCAGAACTGGTCCTGAAGCCCAATCTATGCCTTCATGTAACTGCAGCTGATGTCTTTTTTTTTTTTTTTTTTTGAGCTGGGGATCGAGCCCAGGGCCTTGCGCTTGCTAGGCAAGTGCTCTACCGCTGAGCTAAATCCCCAACCCTGCAGCTGATGTCTTAAGGGAGCTCAGAAGCATCAGATGAGCAGATCCTGAATTCCTGAACCTGTGTGAAGTAATTTTCCTGCCTTGGATTACTAAGTTTAGGGTTACTCCGTTATTCGACAATAGAGAACTAATACGCTCAGGTCAAAAACTAAAATCAGTGTTTAGAGAGCTGTTATTTACAAGTCTCCCAGAATCATGTGTTCAAAAATTATGTGTTTAATCCCTGTGACAGGCATAATTGGAATTCTAAGAATATTTGGCCTTTGAATGTTCCTTCTGTGTTATGAGGAGGGGAAACTGCTTGATGTTGATAAGAAGTGGATCCAGGACAGGAAAGACAATTACTTCCTTAGCACATTTCTCAGAGAGCTGGGGTTTGAACAAGTGCTCCAGGCACTTGCCCATCTAGGACCCTGAGTCAAGAGATAAGGATACACATGATAAGATGAGGGAAGTTGTCCGGTACCCAATGGCACTCTGGCATCATTGTAATCTATGGCTTTGCCTGTGGCCCAGGACTTGTGGCATTAGTGCCTTTCTTCGGTAGATTACTTTTTTCCTCTTTATTTCCTGTGACTGAAATCCTCTGAGCTATCCAATATTCCTCAAAAAAAGATTCTTGTTGCTTCAACAAAGTATCACTATATGCATACTGCATTGTAAGAAGTGGAGCAAAAGTCACATGAGAGTCAGAGACGTCAAAATATCTGATGTTAACAGGAAGTGCCTCATTCTGACTGACCAGATCTGCCTTCTAAGCCACAACTTAATGGGAAAGAAAAAGATGAGTTTTGATATGGAAAGGTTAAGATTAAAGTGCACAGACTCTAACCCATTATAGGCAGGAGCATCAATGGGTACCAACAACTTGGGATTCTCAGTTGTTAGTGATGTACAAACTAAATGGACCACAGTCTCCATGACTCCCCTTCTGTAGCTTCACACTTAAATGTTTATTATCATGGTAAAATAACTTTAAAATCTTTCCTGAACTTCAAAAGACAGAGACATCTAGAACAGAGAAGAAACATTAATTTTTAAGGCCTTCTATGTTCGTGAAGAACATAGAATTAATTCTGTACACACTATAATGTGCTTGGAATCAAAACTAGATATAAAAGTTTATGAGCTAGTCACAAATATCAGACTTTATGTTGTTTTCCAAAATAATTAAGGAAACATATCCAGGGCAGATCTTGGATGCTTCATTTTTATTCTCATATGCCTTTAATTAAATCTTAATTACAAACTTTCATAAGTTCTGATACTGTTAGGCTGCTAAATAGATGTGTAGGCAGACCAGAGAATGACCTACGTGGAGAAAACACTCAAGTAAGAAAATAGCTTCTTGTAGGTCATATCAGTCTGCAACATCTGCTCTATTTGAAGTCTTCCCTTGGTAGTCTCCATCCCATTGACTATCAACCTGGAGGTTGAAGGACCCTTCCATAGGGATCACCTAAATCACAGATATTTACATTACAGTTCATAATAGTAGCAAAATTAGTTACAAAGTAGCAATGAAAATAATTTATGGTTACTTCATAACATTACATTCTTCTTTAATAAATGATACAGGTGATACTGAGATCAAACCCCAGCTGCTCCCTCTTTTGCTGTTATAAATAATGCTATAGCGTTTACCTCTAGTGCATGTGAATGGTTGCATTCAGAATATACTGAAGGTGGGACTGATGGCCCAGACTGCTCTCTGCTCTCTTAGCCTGTATTTTCATCAGATGCTGAGTGTCTGTTTTCTACTCTCAACTGTGCATTCCACCGAAATTATTAATAGTATAATTTGATTTATAAAAATTATCTTTAAATTTGCCACTATCTTGATTATTAATGTGTAGGCCGAATATTACTTCACATGTGTTTATGGTTCCTATCTTGTAAAACTGTGCCTTTTCAGCTTTTGCCTAATTTTTTAATGGAAAGGGATGGGTCACTTTGGCCTGCATCAGTCAGTATCATAGCTGACAGGCAATTGGACAGTAATGGGATTTGAAGTCCTAGTTGTAAGAGAACAGTGGAAAATGTTACCAACAACTGACCTCCCTCACCCCTGCTAGCATGGCTGCCTTCCTCTGCACATTTTATGTTGCATGGGGAAAAAGACAAAAGACAGACGCTTCTTGCTGGACTGGGAACTGTTTAATCATCCTTTCTAGTCCCAAGACATTTACTGTAGCTTTCTGGAGCTGATATCTTGGGCTGCTCCTTGGTTTTCACTGTCTTGTAAATGATGTTGCAATTTTCCATTCCATGGAACCAAGGTCTGTGGGAGAGTTTCTTTAAAGGTGTTATGCTTCGGATTATAGCCTCAAGCCAAACGTTTTTAAAACTGGAAGTGAAAGAATTTAGAATTTGTAAATAAACCATGAGGTCCTGCAGCAAAAATTAAAATATATAACCTAGGGGTTGGGGATTTAGCTCAGTGGTAGAGCACTTGCCTAGCAAGCGCAAGGCCCTGGGGTTCGGTCCCCAGCTCCAAAAAAAGAAAAGTAAAATATATATATATATATATATATATATATATATATATATATATATATATATCCTAGCCTGGTCCAGTACAACCTCACTCAGGTCTAGAAATACTCATGTCCATTGATAGGATTGGCAACCATATCAGATTTGTCTTCGTAATAGGTTCTGTACCTGCTTCACAGAACCTCAGGATGCTGCATGGTAGACAAGATGTTTCTCAGAATGGTGGCAAATCTCATCTTAACCACAGACCACTCTCTTCAGGAGCCGTCTGGCACTCTGTTTTCAGAAGAGAAACTAGAAAGTGTGATGTACTTGGGCTACATGTACATCATGTTAACAGGCAACATGATAGGACTGGTCTCTCTTATTTAACTCTGTCTCCCGTTCAGGATCCTATTCTTACTGGCAGGCAAATCATTCCAGCAATTTGAAATGTGTTTTATTTTATCTTTCACTAAAAGCCCTAATATTTAGTTGACTTTATGAATTATCCTGTTTTGATGTAATGTGTTCTGTTTACTATGTGTGTATATGAGCTTGTGAATGCTTTCTCTCTTCATCTGATCAGAGTTGTAGATATTCTCCATTCACCCCAGAGTTTCCCTCTGCAGTGCTGGATGCTTGCTTCTTCTCTCCTTCATGATGACTAAAGCTCTGGAGTTTTTGAGTGGAGAGATATAGTAAGAATGGGATCCTGTCTATGTTTATCTGTGTGTGGGCTCTCTGAGTCTTACACAGGAGAAAAAGGAGGAAGAAAAGAAGCAGCAGGAGGAGGAGGAAGAAGAGGAGGGGGAGGAGGAGGAGGGAGATGAGGAGGAGGAGGAAGACATGAGATGAGGAAAAAAGCACTGAAGTGTTTTCCTGTGTGCTTGTAAAGATACAAGGACCCTTTAGAAGCTGATAGACTGGGTTGAAAAGTAAGATTTTAGGGTTCTGTAGCATCCTTTGGAGGGCTATTAATAACCAGATAAAGACTATCTTCAAAACTTTTTCTTCAGCTGGCCTAATAGTAAAAATTATATTTCTCTTCCATAGTGGGAAACCAGAACAGGGAGGCGTACTTGGTCAATACTGACATCATCAGCTGAGAGAGGAAGTCCCTCCCTCTATCAACCTCATCCATCAGACCCACTCCCTTTCGAAAGCCTGTTTTGGTTCTTCACTACGCACAAGCCAATGTTGTTGGTTCCTCATTTGATCTGCAAATCAGCATTGGATGAATCAGTTAAGTTTGGACATTCTGTTCAGAGAACTTTATAAGTTCATCAAGATTAACTAGATCTACCCAATCTTGCTGGCATTCTTAATAGTTGTCTTCTGTTCCCTAATGAAATGCAAGGTGTATGTGAGGAAATAACACAGCTTCTGTCACCTTGATGGAGACCTACCCTGACCCAAACAGCCCATCTCCTCTTCCTGCTATGCCTTTCTTCCCTTATCTTGCCCATTGTCTGATTTTCATGTATCTTTTAACTCAGTTCCACCATCTTTCCCTTCATCAGCAAGGATTCACACATGTCCTCTAGTTCTGTCTTTTTCACAGGACACCAGGTCTCCATGGGCTTCTCTCTTATAAGGACCTATTCCTGGCAAAAGATAGATCCTAAGCCTAGCTCTGCCCAGCTCTGCCCAGCTCTACTGGAGGTCTGTCTAATCAGTAAATGTATCTTACCCTCTTCTTTTCCATGAATTAGTTAAAGAGCTATCACTTGAACTTGGCTAATCAGACAAGAGAGGTGAGGGAGATGGGGGCTTGGGGCAGCATGAGTAAGGTATGGTCTAAAGTAGAGCTGACCAAAACCCCTTCCTCTTGTATGGCTTGACCTTTGAAAAGTAGCTCCCTTCTCTTGGTAAGAAGTAAAGCAGGGCATCTGACTTGTTAGTGACACCCCATGACCACCGAATCTGAAAGTCTCAGTTTCCTCTTTTAGAAAAAGGGGAAGTTGACCTAATTTATCTGTAGCTTCCTTCCAGCATTAGAATACCATGTGTGCCTCTAGATATGATGGGGGAGGGCCTAGGAAGTGGAGAAGAGGAAGCCTAATTTTATCTGAAGCCACTGACACTGACAAGGAATTTTCTCTATCTGAAGAAATGAGTACTTATCTTGGCTTCACCATGAGGACAGTTTAGTGACCTTCCTTCCCTCTCGTGTTAGTATCCCTTCCCAGCTCATTTGGTAAGCAAAATGCTTCTACAAAAGTTAAGAGAAAATAGCAGTTACATTTAGAAACTGAAAAGATATTTTTCTCCTTAAAGCGGTTTAGCTCTGCCTCTTTTTGTAGCTATTCCAAACACCTCCCAAGAAAAGCCAGAGTTAACAAGACATAGGCTTGTTGTGTGGGGAAAAAAAAATAAAGGATAGCAGGATCACTTTGCCTGAGGCTATGCCAATTTTAGTTTGCTTCAAAATGTTCGAAAGGATTAAGTCAAAGCACCATCTAGTGGTTCTCAACTGTGTTTTGCTCCCAATATCCCTCAACTAGAGACCATATTGGGTTTTGTGTGTAATTATTGTGTTGTGATCAGAGTACCCTACTCATGCCCAAAAGAAAGAGCAGAACTATCCTATGCATTTATCAAAGCCAATTGGGACTGTTTGAGTCTATTACAGTCACATCAGGAAAGCCAGGACCAAGGATTTGTTGAATGGACCAGACGTAGGGAAGGTTAAAACATCCTCACATGGACCACATAAGGAGAAGAACGTCTAACACTGGGATGGCAGCAGCCTTACCGACTTGTCATCTGACCACCCTGGGTGTCATTTCCTGACTATGCCAGTGATGTCAGATTGACTTGCTCCTCGGTGCTCATATGGTCCACACCAGTTGCCATCAGTCTGTCCATTCATCTCTCTAGACCACCGGCCTCTACTGCCTCCCTGGTCTGCACTTGCACCATGCTTAGATAGTTTGACTCAGGCAGCTGAACTCTGTCCCTCTACTTGATCCTACAGCAGCCATAGCAGCATCTCCAACAGGCTTTTGATGGTTAGTTATTAGACCCTTACTCTCCCTGAAGAACCTGCTCATATCTTTATCCATTTCTGGTTAGTGCTTATCAACTAGACTTTTTTAAAGTCTGCTGAAGATTTTTATTCCTTTTAAATACATTCTGTAACCTACATAGGTAGATAATAGATGACAGGTAGTTAGATGATAATGGCGGATACATAGGTATAGTTACATAGATACATAGATAGTAGACGTATTTTCTGTGTGATATGTAAAATATGATCTGAGAGTCAATATTAGTAGTTAACATTGGAACAAAGTAAACTGAGTTGCCTCATCCAGTTATCAAGGAAATTGATAGTAACTGGCAAATTACTACCAATGGAACAGTGTACTTTATAAATGTATTGTTATTTAGTAAAATCTGGTATTGTGGAAAGACATAAGCATGTTCATGTAATTTCTGGCATGGAGGCATCACATTATATAACCATAAATGAGTGTATATATACAAACATATGTGTGGATCTATGCATGTGTGTTCAAAAGAGGAAACTATTTCATATCTGTGTAGAGATAGGAAGATGGGGGTTTGTACAAGACAGCTGTGTAACTGTTTACTCTTTCGGTCTAATACCACATAGAAAACCGTGGCAGTGGGAGATGAGTAGAGAAGTAACATGTGTCATTCTGACAAATGATGGAGTCTAGCTGGTTTCAATTCCTTTGTCCCTCCTACTCACATCCTTCCTAGGGGCACATGGTGCTCTTTATTGTCCCCAATCCTGCAACCCAGACATGTCTGCAAATGTCTAGGGATCAGTTAACTACTGGATCATCTTTCCACATCCTTGTATTCACACATAAAGGCTTCCTTAACCCTATATAAGCAATAATTCTCCCAAAATTTTCCTGGAGATCACTCTTTAACTCATTATTCTTTCCTGCTAAAATTGTTTCATCACCTTTAAGAGAAGAATATCTGATAACATTACATGAGTAGAACACAATCAAGTTTTACTTTTTATTGGATATTTTTTATTTACATTTCAAATGTTATTCCATTTCCTGGTTTCCCATCCAGTCCTATCCAGTCCCCCTCCCCCTTCTTCTATAAGAGTATTCCCCCTCCCCAACCACTTCCCCCTTCATGCCTCCCCTCCCTGGCATTCCCGTACACTGGGAGGTTCAGCCTTGGCAGGACCAAGGGCTTCTCGAATTGGTGCCCAACAAGGCCATCCTCTGCTACATGTGCAACTAGAGCCAAGGCTCTCTCCATGTGTACTCTTTGGGTAGTGGTTTAGTCCCTGGAAGCTCTGGTTGGTCGGTATTGTTATTCTTATCAGGTTGCAAGCCCCTTCAGTTCCTTCAGTCCTTTCTTTAACTCCTCCAATGGGCACCCCATTCTCAGTTCAATGGTTTGTTGCTAGCATTCACCTCTGGATTTATCAGGCTCTGCTGAGCCTTTCAGGAGACAGCTATATCAGTCTCCTGTCAGCGTGCACTTCTTGGCTTCATCAATATTGTCTAGGTTTGGTGACTGTATATATATGGGCTGGATCCCCAGGTGAGGCAGGCCCTGAATGGCCATTTCTTCATTCTCTGCTCCAAACATCGTCTCCATATCTCCTCCTATGAAAATTTGTATTCCCCCTTTTAAGAAGGATTGAAACATCCGCACTTTGGTCATCCTTCTTCTTGAGCTTCATGTGGTCTGTGAATTGTATCTTGGGTAATTTGAGCTTTTGGACTAATATCCACTTATCAGGGAGTGCATACCATGTGTGATTTTTGGGATTGGGTTACCTCACTCAGGATGATATTTTCTAGTTCCATCCATTTGCCTATGAATTTCAGGAAGTCATTGTTTTTGATGGCTGAATAGTACACCATGTGTAGTTATACCCCATTTTCTGTATCCATTCCCCTGTTGAAGGGCATCTGGGTTTTTTCCAGCTTCTGGCTATTATAAATAAGGCCTTATAATATATAAGAACTTAGTGGAGCATGTGTCTTTTTTGTATGTTGGAGGAATTTTGGGTATATGCCCAGGAGTAGTATAGCTGGGTCCTCATGTAATACAATGTCCAATTTTCTGAGGAACCTCCAGAGTGATTTCCAGAATAGTTGTACCAGCTTGCAATCCCACCAATAATGGAGGAGTGTTCCTCTTTCTAAACAACCTCGCCAGCATCTGTTGTCACTTAAGATTTTGATCTTAGCCATTCTGACTCGTATAAGGTGGAATGTCAGGGTTGTTTTGATTTGCATTTCCCTGATGACTAAGGATGTCAAACATTTCCTTAGGTACTTCTCAGCCATTTGATATTCCTCAACTGAGAATTATTTGTTTAGCTCTGTACTCCATTTTTTAAATAGGGTTATTTGGCTCTCTGGAGTCTAACTTCCTGAGTTCTTTCTATATATTGGATATTAGCCTTCTATCGGATGTAGGATTGGTAAAGATCTTTTCCCAATTTGTTGGTTGTTGTTTTGTCCTAATGGCAGTGTCCTTTGCCTTACAGAAGCTTTGCAGTTTTATGACATCCCATTTCTCAATTCTTAATCTTAGAGCATAAGCTATTGTCTTTTGTTTAGGAAATTTTCCTGAGCCCATGTGTTTGAGAATCTTCCCCACATTTTCTTCTATTAGTTTTAGTGTATCTGGACTATGTTTTATGTGAAGGTCCTTGATCCACTTGGACTTAAGCTTTGTACAGGGTGATAAGAATTGATCAATTTGCATTCTTCTACATGCTGACCTCCAGTTGAACCAGCACCATTTGTTGAAAATGCTATCTTTTTTCCACTTGATGGTTTTAGCTCCTTTGTCAAAGATCAAGTGACCATAGGTGTGTGGGTTCATTTCTGGGTCTTCAAGTCTATTCCATTGATCTACCTGCCTGTCTTTGTACCAATACCATACAGTTTTTATGACAATTGTTCTGTAATACTGCTTAAGGTCAGGGATGATGATTCCCCCAGAAGTTCTTTCATTGTTGAAGATACGTTTCACTATCCTGGGTTCTTTATTATTCCAAATGAATTTGCAAATTGATCTTTCTAACTCTATGAAGAATTGAGTTCAAATTTTGATGGGGATTGCATTGAATCTGTAGATTGCTTTTGGCAAAATGGCCATTTTTACTATATTAATCCTGCCAATCCATGATGAGCATGGAAGGTCTTTCCAGCTTCTGAGATCTTCTTCAATTTCTTTCCTCAGAGACTTGAAGTTCTTGTCATACAGATCTCTCACTTGCTTGGTTCGAGTCATGCCAAGGTATTTTATATTATTTGTGGCTAATGTGAAGGGAGTCGTTTCCCTAATTTCTTTCTCAGCCTGTTTATCCTTTGAGTAGAGAAAGGCTACTGATTCTTTTGTTTGAGTTAATTTTATACCCAGTCACTTTGCTGAAGTTGTTTATCAGACTTAGTAGTTCTCTGGTGGAACTTTTGGGGTTACTTAAGTACACTATCTGCAAATAGTGATACTTTGACTTCTTCCTTTCCAATTTGTATCCCTTTGACTTCCTTTTTTGTCTGCAAAATCAAGTTTTATGACAGTAAACTTTGCTTATGCTCTAAGATCAAGAATCGACAAATGGATCTCAATTGACCAGCTAAGTATTGATTTTGACTAGAATTAAACTCAGCTAAGTACAAAGTAAAACCCAAAATAGCAGTTGTGTGAAAAACAAAGTTTATTTTCTATCACATTAAGACAACAGATAATCTAGGAATGGTGGGGCAACGCTATGGTCATCAGGATCAAGTTGTTTCTTGTTCCTTTTTTTCCACTTCAATTAGTAGCTGACATCTTCACTGTCATCCATGCCTCAGGTTAGGTCCGCGACCTCCAAGCACTACATCAGTTCTACAGCTCCACAGATAAGTTAGAAAGCAAAAGAAAACCCTCCCTTTTCTTTAAAAGGTTGTCATAAATATTTCACACATCTCATTTGCCAGAGCAAATCATTAGGGTCAGATGCAAGGTAAACCGAAATAGGCTACTAGCTAAATCTATCCTTACAAAATCGGGGCTAAGTTATTGAGCAATGTCTGAGTTACTTAATACTGCAAATGAGCTACATAAGCAGTCGAGGAGATGTATGGCAATGACTATTCGTTTGCTAGGAACAGCACAGGCTCACGTCTGATCATCTTGCTCAAGCATCTAAGGGAAAGCTGACTCCTTCAGTTGGCCTCAACAGAGAGATGACAGTCTAGACTGACATGGATCATCTATGAACTATAATGATCTCCAGCAGGTTCAGCCTTCCATATTCCCATAGGAGGAAAAGTAGAAACACTCAGGACCTCTTGAGAGACAAAAGCAAAATTGGCACACTGCCATTTATGTAGCTTCTTATTGGCCAAAGAAAACTGTTTGAAGTAGATACACAGGGTCCATAAACACTTTATGGAAAGAAACTTGAGGTCTATTTTTTTTTAATGACTAGAGAGATGGGATGAAGAGAATTGTCTTTCACAAGTAGAACAGGAAAGAGAGACAATGAACCAACAGTTTGCAATCTCCGCCTCAGGTTTTTCAAGTCTGATACAGAATTATATTACTAGATTTCTTCCCCTTTTTATGTCCTGACTTAAACATCAGACATTACAATACAAGACAAGGCAAAAAGAGATCATACCTTATCTGTGTTTGAGTGGCAATTGCTAATTTATTTACTTCTTGATATACTGTGATTTCCTGCAATAAGCTTGGTATTCATACTGTTCCTGCTCTTTATCATGTGCAGAGATTTGCTAAGTGTACACCTCATTCTTCTTCTTCTTCAAGTCAACCAGCCCACAGTGCTCAGGCTTCCTACTAATTACTCTGGTCATATGACTAAGTATTAATTAGTCAGTTGAATCTGAGCAGATATGTTTATTACTCCAGGCCTGGTCCATATGTATCCACATACAATCCACTACTCTCCCTAGTCACCTGGAAAGTGTTCTAAGATCAGAGCCATAGAATAAAAAAGAAGCTTAGAACAACACACTTTTATCAACTTCCCTGACACCATCCACTACAGTATAGTATGACATGGGCTGAATTTTAATTAACATCTGAGGGTACCATCCCAGTACCTTCTAGTATCAGGCACTCATTTTCACCCTGGGTGTTTACCAAAAATAAAATAACCCAATCACTTGCCACTTTAAAAGATATAATTCTTTTAACTAAAAGCACACTCTTATTCTAGGAATACTATGTGTATCCAGTGAAGACGAGGTCTAGATTTACAGTTGCTACAGTCCACCAGTGTCTGACCCTTACCCTCACTGATTCATCCCACCCTCTATAAGTCAGAATGCAGACAGCATAGGGAATCTAGACACTAGGGCTCCACGTAGTTAGGGGAGTCTCAGTGTTAGCCTCATGACACAGGCAGTGCCTTCTCTGGGATAAAACTTTTAACTTCTCCAAAAGTCCAGAGATACTGATTTTTAAAAATGGATCTTAGTCGTGTATTCAATGATTAAAACAAAAGGCAACTGTCCTGTTACTTGCTAGCAAGCAGGCAAGCAAGAAGGCCAGCTAGTGGCTGACTTGAAGGTGTTGCTTGTCATGGTTCCTAACAATGTTATATTCATGATCATGTAAAATGAATCAGGGAACAAGAAGTTGATGGAAGCCATTCCTAGGGGACTTAGGTGAAGAAAAGCCACCCAGCACCCTTTGCTAAGCCATTTTCTTCTTTGACCTGAGAAGTGGAGAAGGAAGAGAGTGGATGAGTCATTCACAGCATAACTCACGGTAAGGACCAAACTTTTGCCTATATGGTCATACCGCACAGCTGCCAACTGTAGGATGAATTCTAACAAATATGAAGACAGCAGGGACAGGTAATCTGGATTTCAATGAGAAAGTTTATTACAAACAGCTGTTTTCTTGTACTGTGCCATCAGACTAATTGGCTCCCAGAAATCTGGATATTCACGTTCGAGAAATACACAAAACCAAATTACATATGTTACAATTAAGTCAGGTTAAACAGAAGCACACAGAAGTCAATAAACTTGTAAACAAACATTTATAATGTTTCAGCAACTTCATTTCTGCTACGGAATCCTCAATGGTGGGGTCAGGGTAAGGTCCCTCCTAGGTCAGAACTGTGGCAAGGCAGAGTCACTTGCCAGAGTACCTGTGCTTGGGCTCTGTTGTTCACAGAATCTTGATGCAGAAGAAGGACTAAGCGAATACCCATGGCGGGAGCATATAACATATTTTCCCAGTCCACTGTGAATTCCAACTTATAACAATGTTTTCTTTCTAATGAGTCTTAATATGTTAGTTTTCAGTTCCTACCTGGTATAATTTCTCTTCTGGAAGAAAGCAAATCCTACGATGAGAAGAATAATCCCCAAAAGGGCCATTTTCACGTAGATAATGGTCAGCAAGGAAGGTGGGGAGCTGGTACCTTTAAATACAGGCAAGGGTAAAATGTCGGGTCAGTTCAATAATAGTTCTAAGCAAGAAATTAAAGGCAAACCACTTTAAAATCCTTTAAAATCATCCTAAAGTTTTAGAGAATATTAAAATCATAAAACCTTATGAAATATAATTCAGATACCATTATTTCAGGCTCAAGTTTATGAATTAAGTCTAGCTTTTGTGCTTGATAGGCATTTGCAAATATTTTAAAGTGAAGAAATGCACACTAAATATTGATAAAACATACAGTTAAATAGGGGAAAACAGGCAAAATTTCCCATGCAAATTTTATTTTATTTTTATGAAAATATAATTGCATCATTCCATCCATTCCTCTTCCTTCCTCCACCCTCTCCCAGGTCCCTCCCTATCAATGCTCCCTCTCAAATTCCTAGCC